>NC_081227.1:10099391-10374391 GCF_902713425.1 Acipenser ruthenus
TGGATCAGCCAGGTAAAATACAATGAAGAGACACAGCTGGATCAGCCAGGTAAAATACAATGAAGAGACACAGCTGGATCAGCCAGGTAAAATACAATGAAGAGACACAGCTGGATCAGCCAGGTAAAATACAATGAAGAGACACAGCTGGATCAGCCAGGTAAAATACAATGAAGAGACACAGCTGGATCAGCCAGGTAAAATACAATGAAGAGACACAGCTGGATCAGCCAGGTAAAATACAATGAAGAGACACAGCTGGATCAGCCAGGTAAAATACAATGAAGAGACACAGCTGGATCAGCCAGGTAAAATACAATGAAGAGACACAGCTGGATCAGCCAGGTGAAATACAATGAAGAGACACAGCTGGATCAGCCAGGTGAAATACAATGAAGAGACACAGCTGGATCAGCCAGGTGAAATACAATGAAGAGACACAGCTGGATCAGCCAGGTGAAATACAATGAAGAGACACAGCTGGATCAGCCAGGTGAAATACAATGAAGAGACACAGCTGGATCAGCCAGGTAAAATACAATGAAGAGACACAGCTGGATCAGCCAGGTAAAATACAATGAAGAGACACAGCTGGATCAGCCAGGTAAAATACAATGAAGAGACACAGCTGGATCAGCCAGGTAAAATACAATGAAGAGACACAGCTGGATCAGCCAGGTAAAATACAATGAAGAGACACAGCTGGATCAGCCAGGTAAAATACAATGAAGAGACACAGCTGGATCAGCCAGGTAAAATACAATGAAGAGACACAGCTGGATCAGCCAGGTAAAATACAATGAAGAGACACAGCTGGATCAGCCAGGTAAAATACAATGAAGAGACACAGCTGGATCAGCCAGGTAAAATACAATGAAGAGACACAGCTGGATCAGCCAGGTGAAATACAATGAAGAGACACAGCTGGATCAGCCAGGTGAAATACAATGAAGAGACACAGCTGGATCAGCCAGGTGAAATACAATGAAGAGACACAGCTGGATCAGCCAGGTGAAATACAATGAAGAGACACAGCTGGATCAGCCAGGTGAAATACAATGAAGAGACACAGCTGGATCAGCCAGGTGAAATACAATGAAGAGACACAGCTGGATCAGCCAGGTGAAATACAATGAAGAGACACAGCTGGATCAGCCAGGTGAAATACAATGAAGAGACACAGCTGGATCAGCCAGGTAAAATACAATGAAGAGACACAGCTGGATCAGCCAGGTAAAATACAATGAAGAGACACAGCTGGATCAGCCAGGTAAAATACAATGAAGAGACACAGCTGGATCAGCCAGGTAAAATACAATGAAGAGACACAGCTGGATCAGCCAGGTAAAATACAATGAAGAGACACAGCTGGATCAGCCAGGTAAAATACAATGAAGAGACACAGCTGGATCAGCCAGGTAAAATACAATGAAGAGACACAGCTGGATCAGCCAGGTAAAATACAATGAAGAGACACAGCTGGATCAGCCAGGTAAAATACAATGAAGAGACACAGCTGGATCAGCCAGGTAAAATACAATGAAGAGACACAGCTGGATCAGCCAGGTAAAATACAATGAAGAGACACAGCTGGATCAGCCAGGTAAAATACAATGAAGAGACACAGCTGGATCAGCCAGGTAAAATACAATGAAGAGACACAGCTGGATCAGCCAGGTAAAATACAATGAAGAGACACAGCTGGATCAGCCAGGTAAAATACAATGAAGAGACACAGCTGGATCAGCCAGGTAAAATACAATGAAGAGACACAGCTGGATCAGCCAGGTAAAATACAATGAAGAGACACAGCTGGATCAGCCAGGTAAAATACAATGAAGAGACACAGCTGGATCAGCCAGGTAAAATACAATGAAGAGACACAGCTGGATCAGCCAGGTGAAATACAATGAAGAGACACAGCTGGATCAGCCAGGTGAAATACAATGAAGAGACACAGCTGGATCAGCCAGGTGAAATACAATGAAGAGACACAGCTGGATCAGCCAGGTGAAATACAATGAAGAGACACAGCTGGATCAGCCAGGTGAAATACAATGAAGAGACACAGCTGGATCAGCCAGGTGAAATACAATGAAGAGACACAGCTGGATCAGCCAGGTGAAATACAATGAAGAGACACAGCTGGATCAGCCAGGTGAAATACAATGAAGAGACACAGCTGGATCAGCCAGGTGAAATACAATGAAGAGACACAGCTGGATCAGCCAGGTGAAATACAATGAAGAGACACAGCTGGATCAGCCAGGTGAAATACAATGAAGAGACACAGCTGGATCAGCCAGGTGAAATACAATGAAGAGACACAGCTGGATCAGCCAGGTGAAATACAATGAAGAGACACAGCTGGATCAGCCAGGTGAAATACAATGAAGAGACACAGCTGGATCAGCCAGGTGAAATACAATGAAGAGACACAGCTGGATCAGCCAGGTAAAATACAATGAAGAGACACAGCTGGATCAGCCAGGTAAAATACAATGAAGAGACACAGCTGGATCAGCCAGGTAAAATACAATGAAGAGACACAGCTGGATCAGCCAGGTAAAATACAATGAAGAGACACAGCTGGATCAGCCAGGTAAAATACAATGAAGAGACACAGCTGGATCAGCCAGGTAAAATACAATGAAGAGACACAGCTGGATCAGCCAGGTAAAATACAATGAAGAGACACAGCTGGATCAGCCAGGTAAAATACAATGAAGAGACACAGCTGGATCAGCCAGGTAAAATACAATGAAGAGACACAGCTGGATCAGCCAGGTAAAATACAATGAAGAGACACAGCTGGATCAGCCAGGTAAAATACAATGAAGAGACACAGCTGGATCAGCCAGGTAAAATACAATGAAGAGACACAGCTGGATCAGCCAGGTAAAATACAATGAAGAGACACAGCTGGATCAGCCAGGTAAAATACAATGAAGAGACACAGCTGGATCAGCCAGGTGAAATACAATGAAGAGACACAGCTGGATCAGCCAGGTGAAATACAATGAAGAGACACAGCTGGATCAGCCAGGTAAAATACAATGAAGAGACACAGCTGGATCAGCCAGGTGAAATACAATGAAGAGACACAGCTGGATCAGCCAGGTGAAATACAATGAAGAGACACAGCTGGATCAGCCAGGTGAAATACAATGAAGAGACACAGCTGGATCAGCCAGGTGAAATACAATGAAGAGACACAGCTGGATCAGCCAGGTAAAATACAATGAAGAGACACAGCTGGATCAGCCAGGTAAAATACAATGAAGAGACACAGCTGGATCAGCCAGGTAAAATACAATGAAGAGACACAGCTGGATCAGCCAGGTAAAATACAATGAAGAGACACAGCTGGATCAGCCAGGTAAAATACAATGAAGAGACACAGCTGGATCAGCCAGGTAAAATACAATGAAGAGACACAGCTGGATCAGCCAGGTAAAATACAATGAAGAGACACAGCTGGATCAGCCAGGTAAAATACAATGAAGAGACACAGCTGGATCAGCCAGGTAAAATACAATGAAGAGACACAGCTGGATCAGCCAGGTAAAATACAATGAAGAGACACAGCTGGATCAGCCAGGTAAAATACAATGAAGAGACACAGCTGGATCAGCCAGGTAAAATACAATGAAGAGACACAGCTGGATCAGCCAGGTAAAATACAATGAAGAGACACAGCTGGATCAGCCAGGTAAAATACAATGAAGAGACACAGCTGGATCAGCCAGGTAAAATACAATGAAGAGACACAGCTGGATCAGCCAGGTAAAATACAATGAAGAGACACAGCTGGATCAGCCAGGTAAAATACAATGAAGAGACACAGCTGGATCAGCCAGGTAAAATACAATGAAGAGACACAGCTGGATCAGCCAGGTAAAATACAATGAAGAGACACAGCTGGATCAGCCAGGTAAAATACAATGAAGAGACACAGCTGGATCAGCCAGGTAAAATACAATGAAGAGACACAGCTGGATCAGCCAGGTAAAATACAATGAAGAGACACAGCTGGATCAGCCAGGTAAAATACAATGAAGAGACACAGCTGGATCAGCCAGGTAAAATACAATGAAGAGACACAGCTGGATCAGCCAGGTAAAATACAATGAAGAGACACAGCTGGATCAGCCAGGTAAAATACAATGAAGAGACACAGCTGGATCAGCCAGGTAAAATACAATGAAGAGACACAGCTGGATCAGCCAGGTAAAATACAATGAAGAGACACAGCTGGATCAGCCAGGTAAAATACAATGAAGAGACACAGCTGGATCAGCCAGGTAAAATACAATGAAGAGACACAGCTGGATCAGCCAGGTAAAATACAATGAAGAGACACAGCTGGATCAGCCAGGTAAAATACAATGAAGAGACACAGCTGGATCAGCCAGGTAAAATACAATGAAGAGACACAGCTGGATCAGCCAGGTAAAATACAATGAAGAGACACAGCTGGATCAGCCAGGTAAAATACAATGAAGAGACACAGCTGGATCAGCCAGGTAAAATACAATGAAGAGACACAGCTGGATCAGCCAGGTAAAATACAATGAAGAGACACAGCTGGATCAGCCAGGTAAAATACAATGAAGAGACACAGCTGGATCAGCCAGGTAAAATACAATGAAGAGACACAGCTGGATCAGCCAGGTAAAATACAATGAAGAGACACAGCTGGATCAGCCAGGTAAAATACAATGAAGAGACACAGCTGGATCAGCCAGGTGAAATGTTGCTTTAATTTATATGTGTTCGTTATATTCCCTTTGACTTCAGAATAATTACAATGAAATGTTATTCTTGTAATTGTAACTATTGTGTCGAGGTCCTAAAAATAAGACTGGAGTCAGACTTGGAGTGTAAAGGTTTAACTTGCCTCATGTGTGATTTGTCAGGTTGGTCTCTCCAATAAAATTGCCAGTTGTAAGTGACTTCTGCATATGTATATTTCTACCAAGTAAAGTTTAAAATTGATTCTGAAAGTGGCCCAAAATGGCTCAGAATGAATCTGAGAACATGTACAACCCCATGGCCAACAGATTTGACATGTTCACCCAGTCAAATGAGTCATTATTCCGATTATTATTATTATTATTATTATTATATAATAATAATAATAATAATAATAATAATAATAATAATAATAATAATAATAATAATTAGTTGTTGTTCCAATAAGAAGCACACTGGGCCACACACACACACACACACACTCTAATGCTGAAGCTATGAGTTTATTACACAGAGAGAGAGAGATGCACAGGAGTTTATGACAGTCAGGTATACACAAACACAATCACAAACACAGTCTAAAACACAGCATGTGTGTATCATAATGTCTGTAATACACATTGTAACACATACATATGCTGTACAAGGTGTTTATGTACAATGTGAACTGTGTGTGTATAGTTATCAATAGTTTACACACCCCAGTGTATGGAAATTTCCATACTTTGGGGTATGTAAACTTTGAACAACAAATTAATATTTTATAGCAATTTATACTAGTATTTCTACATTTACTGTGTTTGGATCTAAGCATAAACAGATCAATAAGCTCCTGATTCATTACCTTCCCTCAATAACATTTTACTAAGGACAGCTTGTGTTTACATATATTCAGGAAGATACTACTGTACCATAAGAAACTATTGTTACACTGTCAATGATTTAGTAAACAGTGCCCATCAATTAATAAACCATGGAAACATTTCAGTAAGTATCACTTTATAGACCAGTCGGATCATTACTTTTTTTATCCTCAAGGTAGTTTTATCAATCACACAAGAAGCCATCACAGTGTATTAAGAGGATGATGTAGAAATATTATCTTTTTTTTTGCATGACCCTCATACTAGTTGTCTTGACAGTAGGTTTAATAATCCCACACTTCTATTTTCATGATTGACTTGGCTCTAGGAGACATTGTTCCCTTGATTTCAATTGCATTCCTAACCTGCTTTATCTCATTCCCTGATGAATTGTCTCTGCTGAAGCTCCCAGATTCATAATACATCAGATTGAACAGAGATTCATCACATGAATGCTCACTATCAAAGATCCCAACAGCGAACCAATTTTCATACTTAGTGTAATCATAAGGTACAGAAAACATTATGGCCAGGCAGCTGTCAGCTTTGCTTTCTTCTATTTTACAGACGTCATATGTCAGAACTCCTACGCAACCCCATAGTTTATTAGGGTTTTTGGTGAATGAACAGGCTTCCATTGTCTGCGTTTTGATTGTAGGCTGAGGAGGATCATGACTATATCCACTAGATGTGAAGACCCTGATGTAATGAAAAACATCATTAAACATGCATTACATGCTACATTTTCTGTCACTTTTTTTTACTATACAGTAAATGATTTATATATTAATTTGTACACCTTTGGTTAATCTCTGTAAAGATATAAATACAAAAAAATATTTAAAAAAGACTGCATTCTCTGTGCCCACCTACTGATCATTTCAGCTCAGTACTGAATACATACTGCTTGGAGCGACTTTTACTACTGGGAAGATGAGACGGCTACTGTTGAAGTATCATGATTTTATGGAAGGGCTTTCAACCTTGTTGAAGGTAGAAACCCCATGGTATTTAGTCAATTAGTCACAACTTTGAACATGAGAAAGCTAGTGACCCTAACTCTTCCGTCATAAAGTCATATAGCATACTACAGTATATTTGTAGTAAAGTATAGTAGAATTTAATATTCTATAGTATACTATAGTGTTACTGTAGTATACTATAGTCAGTGTAGTACACTACAATATGACTGTAGTATACCGTAGTACAAATGAAATATTCTAAGGTCCCACTATAGTATACTATAGCCTGACTGGTACACCGTAGTCCAACTGTAGTATACTATGGTATGACTATAGTATACTTAGGGTTAGGCCTACTTTCAACATTTATTTTTCAAAACACTATTTGCCTTTATACCCTGGTCCTGGAGGACCCGTATGTGTGCTGCTTTTCATTCCGGCTGAGTTGTCTTCTACTTAATTTAACACTTATCTTAACTATCTCCACCTTCTGAAGGGACTGCAGAAACTACAATTAAAAATTGTCCGCCCAGCCAAATTCATTGAGATGATTCAGCAGTTTCATGATGGCATGTTTGGTTATGGATGTAACCTTGGTTCTATGAGTTGGATCAGCTCCCTCCCCTTTCACTTTTGGGATATGCGCTCGCATAGGTCAGACTACAATGTCAAAGCTGCCGGTAGGCCCGCCTCTTATGGTGACACACTTCACCCTACAATAAGTAAGTGTCGCCACCGTATGGTGCTCCCACTCATAGAACCAAGGTTACATTCATAATCAAACATTCTATTTCATTCTATTTCAAACATTCTATTTCAGCTCCCTCCCCTTTCACTTTTTGGATAGTATACCCAAGCTGTCATGGCAGGAAGTCAGAAGGCAGCCCGCAAGGGCACGTCAACAATCTCTGAACTAAGAGTCAGTGGAAGGATGCTCACAGGAACACGGTGCAACAGCAGCTGTGTACTGTGCAAAGCACTGACACAACACTACACTCCCAGTTATTACCCTGAGAGGCTACCTTGGCAGCAGTGTGGAGTAGTGGTTAGGGCTCTGGACTCTTGACTGGAGGGTTGTGGGTTCAATCCCCAGTGGGGGACACTGCTGTTGTACCCTTGAGCAAGGTACTTTACCTAGATTGCTCCAGTAAAAACCCAACTGTATAAATGGGTAATTGTATGTGAAATAATATATAATGTGATATCTTGTAACAATTGTAAGTCGCCCTGGATAAGGGCGTCTGCTAAGAAATAAATAATAAAAGTCAACTCAACTGCCGCAGAATTATCCAGAACTGGTCCTTCATCGAGCAGAAAGGACTATGGAATTCAATCACCTCTTGTCTGTTGTAACAGGGGGGAACGAACGCAATCAGGATAAGGGCAAGAACACTGGGTGAACACACACTATTTTATTTTTTTGTATGTGTGTCCATTTAGGTGCAACCCTGCCTTGTAAATCAACAAACAACAACTAACCAGGTTAATCGAAGGAGTACACAAGGTGTCCACTGATTTTTCTTACTCTTATTTTTATAGAAAATAAAAAAAACAGCAATAGGGGTGTGCAAGCCCAACAGCAGTCGACATAGGGATTATAATAATATCCAGGGTGAACAACTGAAGACCACAGCAGCCGGAGCAACTGGGTTCTGGGGCAGCTCCTGGGAAAAATGGAGAAAAAAAGTTGAACTGCCTCCAAGCAGTAGTAGACAAGATGGCTGCCGTTCAACATTTATGGCAAAGCTGGGTGGAACAACACACCACTCTAACATCAGCGAAGGAAAGCACTTATTTCCTCCATTCTTTCCCTTTTATTAAGGGAAAAAACATATTATTTTCCTGCAAAGGAGAAACATTGTAATGAGGCGAACAGTGATTCAGCTTGAAAAAATTAGTTCAAACACTTTTTGTAGCTGGGCATGTGACAAAGACTAGGCCTTTCATTGAGACTGGTCATTGGACGGTTGGACTCTGGAAACTGTTATGGACTGTGACTAAGGGCTGTTATAAAATAAAGAACTAATCTTACCTGACAAGGTTGAAGATCAACAGCAGTCCAGAGGAACATCAATGTACACACAACCAGTCATGGGGGAACAAAGAGACAATTGGTTAATTACCACAAACCAAAGAAAGGAACTGTGAACAGCATTGTTTGCTGATTTAAACAAACTGTCATTCAAACAATGTTCATTGTTAAACCTGGTGGAAAGAACAGAGATTATTATTAGTATTATTATTATTACAGTAAAAGCCATTGAATCGGGATGCGCTGAATCAACACGACTGCTCCAGGAGGATGGTTCGGCTGGGAACCAATTTTTCTCTATTTAAAAAAGTGCAAGTACATACAAGTACCTGTATGCTGAAAGTGAAACTGCATTTGCAGTAAAAGTTGTACAGCACCACAGTTTGAGTTGAAAATGTCTCAAAGGAGAAACAAACCGTCACTTACCAAGAAGGTAAAGGTACAAGCTGTTCAGAACCCACATCATCCCTGTCCTATTATCCTCCGTTGCTTTGTTATTTCACATTTCGAACTTAAGCAGGGCAAATAAGCAAAAACAGGGATGCTATTCTGCGCAAATGGCAATCAAACACAAATCCCGAAATGAAAAGGAAACGCAAGGGGAAAGACGGCAGTGTAGAGGAAGCACTTTTTGTTTGGTTTCAGCAAGCTATTGGCAAAGGAGCACAGTGTCACTGACTTCTTCCAAGCCAGAGCAGCTACCTCAGCAAGCCCACGAAATCTTCCCTCAAAGCACACCAGAAACACCAAGGGTAAGTTTATGAAAATACTTCTAAATGACTATTATGTTACCTCTGTATGGATTTCACCCTGTGTTTCGTTGTGTACTTATCTGGGCTGTTTCTGTTGATTGATATGAGACACTGGCCTCTATAGTCAAAGCATTTTCCGCAATTCAGTATTTTGCACTCATCTTTTCCCTACTTTGCTGCCCCCTACTATTTTTCCTTATCATATCTGTATTTAATCCTGCACTTTTATTTGCATTCCTGGTAACTGTATCTGTATTACTGTAATTGTGCCTGTTTTGAACTCCACAGCACTTATTAGTCTTAGTCTTAGTAGTCCTAACCCTTGTGTAAATATCACCATATTATCGGATCTTATTTGAATTGCCCCTAAATTGAACAATGTACTGCATTTTGTATTTGCCCTTAATCAAACTTGCTCTTATTGTATATTGACTGAAGCTATTGTATGTTGTACATGCTTTTATTGTACTATGATTCTTGAAATGTGTATTTTGTGACAACTGTAAAGTCACCCTGGGTAAGGGTGTCTGCTAAGAAATAAATAATAATGTCACTTTTTAATATTAAGTGAGGGACAGTTTTCCATTACAAATGTGTATGTATGTAACAGGGCGAGAAGTCCTGTAAATGTATTGTTTTGTTTGTTTAGAACGTGTTATTTTGTATTTGTCAATTATGATTTATTTATTATATTTATGACGGTGAAAGCCGTGGTTATTGTTTTTGTATTATTTATTATATTTGGATATGACAGCGTAGCCGTGCATTTTGTTTTGTTTGGTTTTGGACGTGTTCTGGCAGAGGCGAGGTAGGTAATCGTTCTCTGCCAGGAGTAATTTAAAAACCTTGTGCATTAATTAGGTGATTTCATTTGTTACTAATCAGGAGATGGTCACCTGCATAAATACCTGCAGCTCTCTGCACTCGGGGTGGGTGTAGGGAGGAGAGTACGAGAGCGAGCAAGAAAGAGAGAGGAGAGAGAAATTTAAAAATAACAGCTTCTAGGAACAGTGACAGCAATTGCCCAGCCTGACCCAGGATCTTATTATTTTGTGTTCGTGATTTGTTTTGTTTATCTTTTTCTTTTGGCTCTGTGAGCGAGTGTTTACTTTCTGTTCAAACTTTTTATTTATTTTTTTGTTCTTAAAGTAAACAGCGTCGGAAGCGGCCTCTTTTTTGAACTGCAGTATCTCTGTGTGTTCTTCCTGCATTCCGGCCTGACGTCACCACAACGTCATCCTGTCACAATGTAGCATTGCAAAATAAAATGTAGGCTATTGGGAGGAAAAATAAATAAATAAAAAACTAATTGTGGGAAAAAACCATTGTGGGATTCAAACCAACAACATTTAGCTCAAAGCGCAGTACCTTAACTGCTACACCACAGGGTTTTACAGCTTAAACAGGAAGATGTTTAAATATTGTCGGAGGACCTGGGTCAATTGTAGATTCTGAATTAACTATTGGGGTTAGTCCTAAATAAATTAATTTACGGAATATATATATATATATATATATACACACACATACACACACAGACGTGCTCAAATTTGTTGGTACCCCTCCACAAAAAACGAAGAATGCACAATTTTCTCTGAAATAACTTGAAACTGACAAAAGTAATTGGCATCCACCATTGTTTATTCCATATTTAATAGAAATCAGACTTTGCTTTTGATTTTTTATTCAACATAATATTGTAAATAATAAAACAAATGAAAATGGCATGGACAAAAATGATTGGACCGCTAACCTAATATTTTGTTGCACAACCTTTAGAGGCAATCACTGCAATCAAACGTTTTCTGTAGCTCTCAATGAGACTTCTGCACCTGTTAACAGGTAGTTTGGCCCACTCTTCCTGAGCAAACTGCTCCAGCTGTCTCAGGTTTGATGGGTGCCTTCTCCAGTCTGCAAGTTTCAGCTCTTTCCATAAATGTTCGATAGGATTCAGATCAGGACTCATAGAAGGCCACTTCAGAATAGTCCAATGTTTTGTTCTTATCCATTCTTGGGTGCTTTTAGCTGTGTGTTTTGGGTCATTATCCTGTTGGAGGACCCATGACCTGCGACTGAGACAGAGCTTTCTGACACTGGGCAGTACGTTTCGCTCCAGAATGCCTTGATAGTCTTGAGATTTCATTGTGCCCTGCACAGATTCAAGGCACCCTGTGCCAGGCGCAGCAAAGCAGCCCCAAAACATAACCGAGCCTCCTCCATGTTTCACTGTAGGTATGGTGTTCTTTTCTTTGAAAGCGTCATTTTTTCGTCTGTGAACATAGAGCTGATGTGACTTGCCAAAAAGCTCCAGTTTTGACTCATCTGTCCAAAGGACATTCTCCCAGAAGGATTGTGGCTTGTCAATATGCATTTTAGCAAATTCCAGTCTGGCTTTTTTATGTTTTTCTTTCAAAAGTGGAGTCCTCCTGGGTCTTCTTCCATGGAGCCCACTTTCGCTCAAAAAGCGACAGATGGTGCGATCAGAAACTCACGTACCTTCACCTTGGAGTTCAGCTTGTATCTCTTTGGCAGTTATCCTTGGTTCTTTTTCTACCATTCGCACTATCCTTCTGTTCAATCTGGGGTCGATTTTCCTCTTGCGGCCGCGTCCAGGGAGGTTGGCTACAGTTCCATGGACCTTAAACTTCTTAATAATATTTGCAACTGTTGTCACAGGAACATCAAGCTGCTTGGAGATGGTCTTGTAGCCTTTACCTTTACCATGCTTGTCTATTATTTTCTTTCTGATCTCCTCAGACAACTCTCTCCTTTGCTTTCTCTGGTCCATGTTCAGTGTGGTGCACACAATGATACCAAACAGCACAGTGACTACTTTTCTCCATTTAAATAGGCTGAATGACTGATTACAAGATTGGAGACATGTGTGATACTAATTAAAGAAACAAATTAGTTTGAAATATCACTATAATCCAATTATTTATTATCTTTTCTAAGGGGTACCAACAAATGTGTCCAGGCCATTTTAGAATATCTTTGTAGAATAAGCAATAATTCATCTCTTTTCACAGCTTCTTTGCTTTATTCTATGACATACCAAAGGCATGCAAGTATACATGATAAAATAGCTTTTAATTTCATCACTTTTCAGGAGGAATGAAGCATTATTTCAATGAGCTGTAAGGGTACCAACAAATTTGAGCACGTCTGTATATACACTGCTGTGCAAAAGTCTTAGACACATTCAGGAGTTACAATATATATATATAGATGTTATGAGCATCAACAATTTACTCAAAGCCTCCACTAAGGTTTTCCACTATTATAACAACATTGACTGTTATGAATACAGCTTAGTTTGGGTGAGAAGAAACCGTTAGGTTATTATCATAACCCTGGTTCTCTGAAATAGAAATATGAACCATCACTAATGGGTTATTTTCCTTTAAGAACCCAGAAACTCTGAGCAGACATGCCAATTCTCGTGAGAGCGTGTCTGACGCCCTGCTTGACTGCGTCTAGAAAAGCATGACGGCCATGACACCCGTTCTCTTTTTTCTTCTTGCGTCACTGTGACACCGCAGCGACCGCGAAGACTGAAGGTTAATATTTCTGTTTCAGAGAACCAGGGTTATGATAATAACCTAACATTCTCTTTCAAATACGAAATATGAACCATCACTAATGGGTGAGAATACCCTAGCTGTTGCGCGGACAGTCGTAGGGGTCAAACACAGCCTCACTAGTATAATACATTATACAGGGCACACATAAAGTAATGCACTCGCTATTTAATTGGTCGTTGAGGGAGCAGATCCAGAATCCGCCCTCAACACTCTAGTCTTCAAAGACAAGAATCTCAGAGTGCATAGACTCAAAAGGAGATTTTGTCAAGGCTTGAAGCACGACATTTAGCCTCCAATGAGGAACAATGTTCTTTCTCGGCAGTCTGAGCCATTGAGCCCCTGTTAAAAACTGTCCTGCCAAAAAATGGAGTCAACTTTAACCCTTTGCAGTCCTATGTCAGACCTGTTCCGACATTGCAACTATTCCTATCCGGTTCAATGTCGGACCCTGTCTGACATCATTAAAAAAATGTAAAAAACGGGTTTCTAGTCGTTTTTTCTCTGGGAAAGCTGAGAAAACCATTCATTGGCCGAGTGGGAGTGACAGAAGTCGAGATAAGCCGGAATAAAGGGTGTATCTCATGAATAGTCATACTTGCCCCTGGCATCAGATAATGGTGGCCATAAGGAAACAAGCTGGCTGATACTGCATCAGCGCTCAGAGAATATCACAGACATTTGTAGAGCTTTTTCAGATGTTATAGTAATAAAATAATGACTTGGATCGCATTACTGAGGCGTTTGGTGATAAAACGAGTGATCAGGAGATGATTGATCGGTATGTACGACTATTATTATTATTATTATTATTATTATTATTTATTTATTAGCATATGTGAAAGCTATAGCAAACGAAAGGGTGGGGAGGGGCTCGAGATGCCTAGTGAGTGCTTTGTTGATATGCAGGGCCTTTTAAACCCGTTTGACTGTGGAAAAAAATACTTTTAAACAGCACGTCTAAAATTAACTGTACGTGTGAAAATAAATTGGACCCGACGTGCCTGACACGCACTTAACCCTTTGCGGTCCATTGTCGGACTGGGTCCGACATTGCAATTATTCCTCTCAGGTCCTTTGTCGGACTGGGTCTGACATCATTATAGCAACGCAAAAAACGGGTTTCTAGTCGTTTTTTCTCCGTAAAAAGCCAAGAAAACCATTCAATTGCTGAGTGGGAGCGACAGGAGCCGAGACAAGTCGAAAAAAAAAAAAAAAAAAAAGCTGTATCTCATGAATAGTCATACATGGCCCTGGTATCAGATAACGGGGTGGTTGTAAGTAAACAAACTGGCTGATAGTGCATCAGCGCACAGAGTACACGGACATTTGCAGGGCTTTTTTGAGATGTTATAGTAATAAAATAATGACTTGGATCACATTATTGAGGAGTTTGGTGATAAAACGAGTGATCAGGAGATGATTGATCGGTATGTACGACTATTATTTTTATTATTATTTATTTCTTACATAGGTGAAAGCTATAGCGAACGAAAGGGTGGGGCGGGCCTGGAGATGCCTAGTGAGTGCTTTGTTGATATGCAGGGCCATTTAAACCCATTTGACTGTGGAAAAAAATACTTTTAAACAGCGCGTCTAAAATTAACTGCGCGTGTGAAAATTAATTAGACCTGACATGCCTGACGCACAATTAATAAATGGACTGCAAAGGGTTAAAAAAAGGACTGCAAAGGGTTAATATGGCAAGCTGAAATTGCTTCCCTCCTTCAAGCAGGTCTTGTAAAAACTGCAGTATAACTGCCATTGAACAGGTAGTGGGATCCTCATCCCATGACATACACCACTTTTGGAACACACCCCACTTGTAACCACATTGAGAACGGGTGGAGGCTGCTCTAGCATTTTGCAGGGTATCAATTACCCCATCAGAGAGACCCAGACGGCCTAACTGGAGCCGTTCAGGGGCCAAACCCAGAGCTGCAAACTGGACGGGTTGTGGTGCCATGGATTGCCCTGCGCCTCACTGAGCATGTCACGTGATTGGGCAGTTCTCAATGAGGGAGGCAAACCAGGCCCTCCTGGGCCAACAAGGTGCCACCTATAGGACCTTGGCCCACTCCTGCCTGATCTTCTCCAAAACGGGAGTAACGCGGAATCTTTCCTCAGCAGCATTGCGGGGATGCAGAATAGGAGTGAGGAGATACAGTCGTAAGGGGTATCCACTGTCCCCCAACAACCAGCCGAAGCTGGTATCTTCTAATGATTTCTCTGTCACTAACTATATCTAATGAGTTTAAATTTGTTCTTATGGTGGCACTAATTCTTAATAATCTACTGCGCGGGTGATGTCCGCGACAATTAAGTTCCACAATTCTGTGAATCGCAGCCATACTGCCAGATATAGCAAGAGGGAATGATCTCGCAATGCATTAATGTACTTTCACGACTCACTTATCTACTTATGATTACCCCAGATCACATGTAGACCTACGATGTTGTTCATGAACTACGTAACTAACCACAGTGTTTGGGAAATGCATCAGATTTGACACGTTGCTCTTACGATGGTGTTACGATGTTCGTATGGCTTAAGATGCTTTTGGGTAATGTCTCCCTGTTTGGTTTTTTTGAGGATATAACTTCAACAATGGATAATTGCAAAACATGACATGGTTTATTCAGATTTCCAGAAAGTTTTTGACAAAGTCCTGCATAAAAGATTATCAAGGAAATTCATGGTTAAAGTCATTTTATTATAAGCATTGCTCAGATATTTAATTCTGTTGTCTGTGTGACACGCTGTGGGGGTTATGTTGTTAACACCAATTCCAGAGCATTTTTAGCCAGATCTACTTCAAAGCTGATTAGATCAAATAAAGACCAAAAACTGTGTTAACTCTTTGAAGCTCACCTTCCTAAAAGTTATCTGATTGTAAGGGGTTATAAAACTTACCAAGGCAAGCTATAGTGACAATGCAGTTGTACCATTATTATGTTAAGTTAGTTAAAATGCTTTAAGAATCATTTTTAATTACATAACTTGTGGACACAAGTTTAATAGTTATTTTAAGTAAGTTTCCTAATAAATCTGAAGTGTTTATTGTGTTTTAAATGAATATTATAAACTAATAACTATTTTTAAATATTATCCTTTGATTGTATTATGATGTGTTTTATATGCTTGTAATCATAATTTTGTATACAGAATGAAACTGAAATTTGTATGCTTCTCCAATGAATGTAACCAAAGTTATATTGAATAAGATGTTTAAATGATAAATGCAAAGTCCTTTGATAACAAAATATGCAGCTATATTCCATTTCTAACAAACCCTTTTTGTATGACACGCAACTGTCTATCAAATACTGTGAACCAGTGGAAGGACCGACAAAGACTTGTTTACAGTACAAGGGAACGCCTATACATCGTGTTATTTAAACTCAAAACAATGATTTTCACTCTTTCAGCTGATCTCTATTCTCTCCTTCTTCTCTGGAGACTCTGCTTTCTCTCTGGACGCTGGATTCACTCTTCAAAACATCTCATTGCTCTCAACTCAAACTACTGAAGTTCTTCAACGAATACTTCAAAACTGTCCCGATGGGCTGTCTCCGGACGACGAAAGCTTTTGCCTACAGCCTTCACAGAGATACTGCACTGCGCTGGTGCACAGCTCACTTCTTTAGAGAGGATGGCTGTGTTAAGAAGACTTTGTTTTAAACATCGCACCAACTGAATAAGTATCAAACTTATATTGTGTGTTTACAAGTAACTGAACTGAAGCCATGATATTGAAATCATCAGAAGCGTACAAGCTGGCGCATGTATACGTAATGTGTGACTCAACCAAACAATGCATGATGAACTATAGAGACTGCTTCACTAATGCCAAACTCTAGAGAGCATATCAGTGATTTATTATGAACATTTAGCAATGCATTACTTTTCCTTGAATGTTTTATTTTGTTCCTTCTTTATACATATGTTTTTAACTAACTGTTTTTAACCTTTAGTCTTTTTTCTATGAGAATATGAATAAATGCAATAATAATTTGGATTGTTAGGTTTCTTTTTGTCTTATAACAAATACACATTTATGATTGATTTGAAATACTTAAACATACATGATATTAATTGTTCATCTCTTTTCATCATGAATCTAGGGATAATTAAGCCAGAATCACTAGTTCTTATTGAGGTATTGTGTTTATAATGGTTAATAATTACATTATGAGCTAAAATGGGTATTTTCTTTACTGGTAATTGGCGAGGACACAGGGATCAGTATTAGGTCCCCTGCTCTTCCAAATCTACATTAATGACTTAGATTCTGGTATAGTAAGCAAACTTGTTAAATTTGCAGACGACACAAAAATAGGAGGCGTGGCAAACACTGTTGCAGCAGCAAAGGTCATTCAAAATGATCTAGACAGCATTCAGAACTGGGCAGACACATGGCAAATGACATTTAATAGAGAAAAGTGTAAAGTATTGCACACAGGCAATACAAATTTACTTTATAAATACCATATGGGACATACTGAAATTGAAGACGGAATCTGTGAAAAAGATCTAGGAGTTTAAGTTGACTCAGAAAGGTCTTCATTTAGACAATGTGGGGAAGCTATAAAAAAGTCCAACAAAATGCTGATATATAGTGAAAAGTGTTGAATTTAAATCAAGGGAAGTAATGTTAAAACTTTACAATGCATTAGTAAGACCTCATCTAGAATATTGTGTTCAGTTCTGGTCACTTCACTACAAAAATGATATTGCTGCTCTAGAAAGAGTGTAAAGAAGAGCAACCAGAATTTAAAAGGCATGTCATATGCAGACAGGCTAAAAGAATTGAATCTATTCCGTCTTGAACAAAGAAGACTACGCGGCGATCTGATTCAAACATTCAAAATCCTAAAAGGTATAGACTGTCGATCCAAAGGATTTTTCACCTGAAAAAAGAAACAAGTACCAGGGGTCACAAATGGAGATTAGATAAAGGGGCATTCAGAACAGAAAATAGGAGGCGCTTTTTTACACAGAGAATTGTGAGGGTCTGGAACCAACCCCCCAGTAATGTTGTTGAAGCTGACACCCTGGGATCCTTCAAGAAGCTGCTTGATGAGATTCTGGGATCAATAACAACCAAATGAGCAAGATGGGCTGAATTGTGTCCGTAATTTTGGGTTTGTGCACTTTTATTACAAACAAAAATCAAACAAACAAACACCTAGCTCTCAATGAGCACTGACTATACATACAGCAGGTCCCTGTCTAAGGTACAGGTCAGCTAAGCTGTTTACCTGACATACAACACCAAACAAAACACTTTTACCCCAAAAAAGAAACCAAACGTAGGTTTCTTCACACCATACCTTTTTACGACCTTCTGTCGGGCTTCCTTACACAGCAGCAGCCATGAGCAGTCTGGCTGCTCTCTTTTTAATCCCCCGCACCTGGCATTAATTTACAATTGTCACGGGGTGAATTCATGGGGACTAACTGATGTGCTCTCCATTAAAATACCGTGTGCATCCATTATTTTATTAAAATTAAGTTGAGACTGCCACAAGGCTATAATGCATTTTTTTTATATATATGCAAGTGTAGTAGGCTATACATGTCATACTAAACATAAGTCAACTATTTATTTGGAAAAAACGTAGAAAATCTCACGCATTTCTAATCTTGCTCAGGTGTAGTAACATATTTAAATTAGTATATTGCAGCTCTCTTCATTAACATATTTTCTCTTAGTACACAGGACAAAATGTTTACTTTGCGAGTTGTCGCAAATTGTGCTATGTTTGCACTGCAACAAGCCTTTCTTAGTACAGCTGGGGGCATATTACAGAATAATTTCCTAACTTGCTTTCCTAACTTATCTTTCATTGCTAGGATAAGATTTTTCCTAACTTGGTATTACAGAAGCTCTTCATAAGTCACAGGTAGCTATAATTTCCTAAGTGCTCTATCCTATCTTAATTTTAATTAGGAAATCCTATCTCACATTAAATCGTATTCATTTTCAACTGATCAAGTCTGAATCCAGGGACAACGACCACAGCTCACGCTATATCTAGTTTTACATCATCACCAAAGAGAAAAATAATATATTTTATGATTGGTTCCTCTTGTGTTGGATTCAGAACTACCACAACAATATCAATACAAATTTATACAAATTTATACTTTTTAAACTTGATTTTTTGTCTTTAGAAATTAAAATTTCGTAGCTGTTGCTGTCAAGTCTAATTGATCTAATCAGGTCTTCTGCTATATAGACTACTGATGATATAATTATAATTTATAAACCGTCAAAAAACAGAAACATTACTATTTCCACAACTAAAACTGAGTAGGCTTGTAATGCGAAAAGAGTCCAACGTTTACAGGACTCTTCCACGAGTTCACATTTTGTACCGCTTTGTTTTCAGCAGGTAATAAAGCCGGGGGAGGGGGAGAGATTCACAAAGTTTGTCAGTTCGTTGTTTTAGCTATGCATTCCCTGATGAGCACATGTGTACTGATAGAAAACTGGTTGAAGCTTGAAACACAATATCACCAAAATAATAAACATCTTAAAAAGAGTTATAGACTAACTGTGTCATACAGAAAAAAGGTAACGCTGCTGAGGCACAAACACAGTAGCTTCGTCTTACGGTAGCTGCTTAGGCTAACCTTTCTAAAGGGTCGAGAAATAAGGAAGGATATGTGTTACAGCTGTACCATTTACCCAAGGTAGGCTTATGGTGTATAATAAAAATACAATAAATACATAAATACATCCTGTAGCTACACAAATAAACGAATGCTTGCTTCTCGATAAACAACCATACTGTAGCCTAAAGCTAGTTAGTGTGTGTTTGTAAACCTACGTTATTTTTCAAAGTGTCTGATCATTTGTTTTGTCAGGCAATATTTTTTAATTAGGCTACCTTATACGTAAAAAGAAATATGTCCCGTAATTACAGCATTTAGATCTGTAATTTACAGATATATACTTGTTACATGTATTCTTTGTCTCATTTTACTCAAAATAAGTGAATTACCATTTCAAATCTAAGATAGGACAAGTGCCACCTTGTCCTAAATGTTAGGAATAAAACTTAGGAAAAGAACGAGTTAGCAATGTTCTGTAATACATTATTTCCTTTCTTAACTTAAAATAGGAAAACAAGTTAGGAATCCTTGTTCTGTAATACTAATACCCCTAAACTGACACTTAGGACGTCCTTTCTCTAAGATAAGATAGGATTGGCAGTTAGGATGTTTCTGTAATATGCCCCCTGGCCCCTAATATGTTGTGGCATAAAGATGTGTTAAACATAAATGAGGTCAAAATGATGTGCTTTCAATAGGTCATTATTTCCTCTGAGTAAAAAGCCACCAGCTGTGACTAGTAAGTGTATATTGCTTTACTTTTCTTAATCCTTTTCCTGGAGATGCTCTCAGTTTTGGGGTTTTAATTCCAAATGAGCACTCAATTACTTAACTCAAGTAAGAATTTAACTATCACCAAGAACAGCATTAAGAATTGGATTAGATTCCAAAGGACAAAACTGTTTCCATTACATTACTGAATTTAAAAAGGTACCTAAGGAACTTTTTTATTGTTACATGTTCCCATGTGTTGCTACAATTGTTTAAGTAAGGTATGTGTATTGGTTTTAAGGTGTTTCTTTTTTAATTTTTTTTACATCTTGACCACTTTTTTACACTTTCAAATTGCAGTGCGCTCTGGCTCTGTTTCCAGGATAGCTCCAAGATGGCCCCTTGTGTATTTCTCAAAACTACATTTCCCATCACCCTCCTGCTCGCTGGTAAATCCATCTCAGTCACATATGTGAGCAGGAGGATGATGGTTAATCTAGTTTCGCAGGTACATGTGAAGCCATCTTAGAGGTAGTGGAATGCAATTTAAAAGTTTTTAAAAAAGTGGTCAAGATGTAAAACAAAATAATTAAAACAATACACACACATTACTTAAACAGTTGTAGCAACACTTGGGAACATGTAACAATAAAAAGGTCCTTAGTTACCCTTTAACCTATTCCCAGATGTATGTTCCCAGTTTATTGTATAATGGTGATACCTATGTTGATACTGTACATCCATTGTGAACTAACAGACGGATACCTGCAGCCTCTTTCAAGGGCTTTTTAAATGCATTCCCTGCACTAAGAGTAAGCTAGTTTAAAATCACTGGAATCAGATTACTCACCGTGGGTTTGTTAAGTTGTAGTCTTTGCAGAAGTTTGTTATGTGAATAGTGACATTTCGTTCTGTGTTTATAGCGTTGGAAATTTTCTCAATGGTAGTGCCTGCCAATGAGGCTCCAGCGATGACCAGAGATGCTAATGCTGCTGCCTCCATTTTCAATGGGATTATTTGTCAGGTGGCGTCTTCCACTGATACTACAGCAAATACTGTAAATATAATAATAAGAATTATATATTAGTATTTTTCCTCCCCATCCCCTTTAACAGAAACATTATATCTTAAAAGGGTAGCCAGAATATATGGTTTAAGGAGGTTCCAGCAGGAAATAGTGTAGAGCAGCAGGAGATGCCTCTGCTGCCACCACCTCCACCAGCAGGAGCTGCATCTGCCGCCGTGACCTCCACCGGCAGGAGCAGAGCAGCAGGAGATGCCTCTGCCGCCACCACCTCCACCGGCAGGAGCTGCCTCTGCCACCACCACCTCCACCAGCAGGAGCAGAGCAGCAGGAGATGCCTCTACCGCCACCACCTCCAGTGGCAGGAGCAGAGCAGCAGGAGCTGCCTCTGCCTCCGCCACCTCCACCAGCAGGAGCAGAGCAGCAGGAGATGCCTCTACCGCCACCACCTCCACCGGCAGGAGCAGAACAGCAGGAGCTGCCTCTGCCTCCGCCACCTCCACCAGCAGGAGCAGAGCAGCAGGAGATGCCTCTACCGCCACCACCTCCACCGGCAGGAGCAGAACAGCAGGAGATGCCTCTGCCGCCACCACCTCCACCGGCAGGAGCAGAACAGCAGGAGATGCCTCTGCCACCACCACCTCCACCAGCAGGAGCAGAGCAGCAGGAGATGCCTCTGCCACCACCACCTCCACCGGCAGGAGCAGAGCAGCAGGAGATGCCTCTTCCGCCACCACCTCCAGTGGCAGGAGCTGCCTCTGCCTCCGCCACCTCCACCGGCAGGAGCAGAGCAGCAGGAGATGCCTCTGCCACCACCACCTCCACCAGCAGGAGCAGAGCAGCAGGAGATGCCTCTTCCGCCACCACCTCCAGTGGCAGGAGCTGCCTCTGCCTCCGCCACCTCCACCGGCAGGAGCAGAGCAGCAGGAGATGCCTCTGCCACCACCACCTCCACCAGCAGGAGCAGAGCAGCAGGAGATGGGTGTATGCCCTCTGGGTCCCTTTCCACCAGCAGAGGGTGAATACCTGCTAGATCCCTTTCCACCAGCAGAGGGTGAATGCCTGCTGGTATCACTTCCCCCACCATCACGAGGACAGGAGCTGGAGCTGCCTCTTCCTCTTCCTCCACCACCATCAGGGGGAGAGGAGGAGTTACAAGATGCTCAGATATATAGTGTTGAATTTAAATCAAGGGAATTAATGTTAAAACTTTACAATGCATTAGAAAGACCTCATCTAGAATATTGTGTTCAGTTCTGGTCACCTCGCTATGAAAAGGATATTGCTGCTCTAGAAAGAGTGTAAAGAAGAGCAACCAGAATTGTTCCGGGTTTAAAATGCATGTCATGTGCAGACAGGCTAAAAGAATTGAATCTATTCAGTCTTTAACAAGGAAGACTACGCGGCGATCTGATTCAAACATTCAAAATCCTAAAAGGTATAGACAATGTCGACCCAGGGGACTTTTTCGACCTGAAAAAAGAAACAAGGACCTGGGGTCACAAATGGAGATTAGATCAAGGGGCATTCAGAACAGAAAATAGGAGGCACTTTTTTACATGGAGAATTCTGGGAGTCTGGAATCAACTCCCAAGTAATGTTGTTTTAGCTGACACCTTGGGATCCTTCAAGAAGCTGCTTGATGAGATTCTGGGATCAATAAGCTACTAATGACCAAACGAGCAAAATGGTCCGAATTGCCTCCTCTACTTTGTAAATTTTCTTATGTTCTTATATACAATATATATATATTGATATTGAGCATCAACAATTTACTCAAAGCATCCACAACTGTTTTCCACTATTAGAACATCTTTGACTGTTATGAATACAGCTTAGTTTGGGTGAGAAGAAACCAAGCTTGTCATTTAGCAATCTTTCACATTGAGCAGAATCTTCAAAAACTTGTGATCACAACAACTCAAAGTAAACTATACATGAGCAGCTAATATAAAGTGTTGTAGTAGCGAATCCATCACATTTACCCAGTGCTTCTCAACGGGGTGCGCGAGAAGTGTCCAAAAAAAAAAAAATAGTACTATAACCCCCCTCCAAAAAATTTGCAAAATTTCTAAGACTTTTGCACAGCAGTGTGTGTGTGTGTGTATATGTATATATATATATATATATATATATATATATATATATATATATATATATATATATATATAGTGATGATGTGTATGTACCAAACATTAATTTGGAGGCATTAGGACCCTGGGGATAGCCACACACATTGTATGATAACAAATGCAACAATTGCTTAATTGTATAATTAATGGGCAAATGCTGATCAGATGCAAGTGATCAAGTTGGGGTTAAAAAAGGTTTCAGTTTGTGTGTTCAAGGAGGAGGACTGAAGTGGAGAGAGAGGAAAAAACTGAACAGTGGAAAAGTGTGTTGGTCAAAGAAAGATTTTCTGATAACGAAACATGGGTTTTGACAACGAAGGTGATCGTGATCGTGACCGTGAGCGTAATCGTGACTGTGACCGTGACCGTGAGCGTGATCGTGACCGTGATCGTGATTGTGACCGTGACCGTGATCGTGATCGTGACCGTGACCGTGAGCGTGATTGTGACCGTGACCGTGATCGTGATCGTGACCGTGACCGTGACCGTGAGCGTGATTGTGACCGTGAGCGTGATTGTGACCGTGACCGTGACCGTGACCGTGAGCGTGATCGTGAGCGTGAGCGTGACCGTGATCGTGATTGTGACCGTGACCGTGAGCGTGATCGTGACCGTGATCGTGATTGTGACCGTGACCGTGATCGTGATCGTGACCGTGACCGTGAGCGTGATTGTGACCGTGACCGTGACCGTGATCGTAATCGTGACCGTGACCGTGACCGTGAGCGTGATTGTGACCGTGAGCGTGATTGTGACCGTGACCGTGAGCGTGAGCGTGATCGTGATCGTGACCGTGACCGTGAACGTGAGCGTGATTGTGACCGTGATCGTGATTGTGACCGTGACCGTGAGCGTGATCGTGATTGTGACCGTGAGCGTGAGCGTGAGCGTGATTGTGACCGTGAGCGTGACCGTGAGCGTGAGCGTGATCGTGATCGTGACCGTGAGCGTGACCGTGAGCGTGATCGTGACCGTGAGCGTGATCGTGATTGTGACCGTGAGCGTGAGCGTGAGCATGATTGTGACCGTGAGCGTGAGCGTGATTGTGACCGTGAGCGTGATTGTGACCGTGACCGTGATCGTGATCGTGACCGTGACCGTGACCGTGAGCGTGATTGTGACCGTGAGCGTGATTGTGACCGTGACCGTGACCGTGAGCGTGATCGTGAGCGTGAGCGTGACCGTGATCGTGATTGTGACCGTGACCGTGAGCGTGATCGTGACCGTGATCGTGATTGTGACCGTGACCGTGATCGTGATCGTGACCGTGACCGTGAGCGTGATTGTGACCGTGACCGTGACCGTGATCGTGATCGTGACCGTGACCGTGACCGTGAGCGTGATTGTGACCGTGAGCGTGATTGTGACCGTGACCGTGAGCGTGAGCGTGATCGTGATCGTGACCGTGACCGTGAACGTGAGCGTGATTGTGACCGTGATCGTGATTGTGACCGTGACCGTGAGAGTGATCTTGATTGTGACCGTGAGCGTGAGCGTGAGCGTGATTGTGACCGTGAGCGTGACCGTGAGCGTGAGCGTGATCGTGATCGTGACCGTGAGCGTGAGCGTGACCGTGAGCGTGATCGTGACCGTGAGCGTGATCGTGATTGTGACCGTGAGCGTGAGCGTGAGCATGATTGTGACCGTGAGCGTGAGCGTGATTGTGACCGTGAGCATGAGCGTGATCGTGATCGTGATTGTGACCGTGAGCGTGATTGTGACCGTGACCGTGAGCGTGACCATGATCGTGATCGTGATCGTGACCGTGAGCGTGACCATGATCGTGACCGTGAGCGTGACCATGATCGTGACCGTGAGCGTGAGCGTGACCATGATCGTGATCGTGAGCGTGAGCGTGATCGTGACCATGATCGTGAGCGTGACCATGATCGTGATCGTGATCGTGACCGTGAGCGTGAGCGTGACCATGATCGTGATCGTGATTGTGACCGTGAGCGTGATTGTGACCGTGACCGTGAGCGTGATCGTGATCGTGAGCGTGACCGTGATCGTGATTGTGACCGTGACCGTGAGCGTGATCGTGACCGTGACCGTGATCGTGATCATGACCGTGACCGTGAGCGTGATTGTGACCGTGAGTGTGATTGTGACCGTGACCGTGAGCGTGAGCGTGATCGTGATCGTGACCGTGACCGTGACCGTGACCGTGAGCGTGATTGTGACCGTGACCGTGATCATGATCGTGACCGTGAGCGTGACCATGATCGTGACCGTGAGCGTGACCATGATCGTGACCGTGAGCGTGAGCGTGACCATGATCGTGATCGTGAGCGTGAGCGTGATCGTGACCATGATCGTGAGCGTGACCATGATCGTGATCGTGATCGTGACCGTGAGCGTGAGCGTGACCATGATCGTGATCGTGAGCGTGACCATGATCGTGACCGTGAGCGTGATCGTGATCGTGATCGTGAGCGTGACCGTGAGCGTGACCGTGACCGTGACCGTGAGCGTGAGCGTGACCATGAGCGTGAGCGTGAGTGTGATTGTGACCGTGAGCGTGATCGTGAGCGTGATCGTGATTGTGACCGTGAGCGTGATTGTGACCGTGAGCGTGATCGTGAGCGTGATCGTGATTGTGAGCGTGACCGTGAGCGTGAGCGTGATTGTGACCGTGAGCGTGATCGTGAGCGTGATCGTGATCGTGAGAGTGAGCGTGATCGTGATCGTGAGCGTGAGCGTGACCGTGAGCGTGAGCGTGACCATGATCGTGATCGTGAGCGTGAGCGTGAGCGTGATCGTGATCGTGATTGTGACCGTGAGCGTGATTGTGACCGTGACCGTGAGCATGACCATGATCGTGATCGTGATCGTGACCGTGAGCGTGACCATGATCGTGACCGTGAGCGTGACCATGATCGTGACCGTGAGCGTGAGCGTGACCATGATCGTGATCGTGAGCGTGAGCGTGATCGTGACCATGATCGTGAGCGTGACCATGATCGTGATCGTGATCGTGACCGTGAGCGTGAGCGTGACCATGATCGTGATCGTGAGCGTGACCATGATCGTGACCGTGATCGTGATCGTGAGCGTGACCATGATCGTGACCGTGAGCGTGATCGTGATCGTGATCGTGAGCGTGACCGTGAGCGTGACCGTGACCGTGACCGTGAGCGTGAGCGTGACCATGAGCGTGAGCGTGAGTGTGATTGTGACCGTGAGCGTGATCGTGAGCGTGATCGTGATTGTGACCGTGAGCGTGAGCGTGATTGTGACCGTGAGCGTGATCGTGAGCGTGATCGTGATTGTGAGCGTGACCGTGAGCGTGAGCGTGATTGTGACCGTGAGCGTGATCGTGAGCGTGATCGTGATCGTGAGAGTGAGCGTGATCGTGATCGTGAGCGTGAGCGTGACCGTGAGCGTGAGCGTGACCATGATCGTGATCGTGAGCGTGAGCGTGAGCGTGATCGTGATCGTGATTGTGACCGTGAGCGTGATTGTGACCGTGACCGTGAGCATGACCATGATCGTGATCGTGATCGTGACCGTGAGCGTGACCATGATCGTGACCGTGAGCGTGACCATGATCGTGACCGTGAGCGTGAGCGTGACCATGATCGTGATCGTGAGCGTGAGCGTGATCGTGACCATGATCGTGAGCGTGACCATGATCGTGATCGTGATCGTGACCGTGAGCGTGACCATGATCGTGATCGTGAGCGTGACCATGATCGTGACCGTGAGCGTGATCGTGATCGTGATCGTGAGCGTGACCGTGAGCGTGACCGTGACCGTGAGCGTGAGCGTGACCATGAGCGTGAGCGTGAGTGTGATTGTGACCGTGAGCGTGATCGTGAGCGTGATCGTGATTGTGACCGTGAGCGTGAGCGTGATTGTGACCGTGAGCGTGATCGTGAGCGTGAGCGTGATCGTGATTGTGAGCGTGACCGTGAGCGTGAGCGTGATTGTGACCGTGAGCGTGATCGTGAGCGTGATCGTGATCGTGATCGTGAGAGTGAGCGTGATCGTGATCGTGAGCGTGAGCGTGAGCGTGACCGTGAGCGTGAGCGTGACCATGATCGTGATCGTGAGCGTGAGCGTGACCGTGAGCGTGAGCGTGATTGTGACCGTGACCGTGAGCGTGACCATGATCGTGATCGTGATCGTGACCGTGACCGTGACCATGATCGTGACCGTGAGCGTGACCATGATCGTGAGCGTGAGTGTGATTGTGACCGAGAGCGTGATCGTGAGCGTGATCGTGATTGTGACCGTGAGCGTGATTGTGACCGAGAGCGTGATCGTGAGCGTGATCGTGATTGTGACCGTGAGCGTGATTGTGACCGTGAGCGTGATCGTGAGCGTGATCGTGACCGTGACCGTGAGTGTGATTGTGACCTTGAGCGTGATCGTGAGCGTGATCGTGATTGTGACCGTGAGCGTGATTGTGACCGTGAGCGTGATCGTGAGCGTGATCGTGATCGTGATCGTGAGCGTGATTGTGACCGTGAGCGTGAGCGTGATCGTGACCGTGAGTGTGATTGTGACCTTGAGCGTGAGCGTGATTGTGACCGTGAGCGTGATTGTGACCGTGAGCGTGAGCGTGATCGTGACCGTGACCGTGAGCGTGATTGTGACCTTGAGCGTGAGCGTGATTGTGACCGTGAGCGTGATTGTGACCGTGAGCGTGAGCGTGACCATGATCGTGATCGTGAGCGTGATCGTGAGCGTGAGCGTGACCGTGAGCGTGATCGTGAGCGTGACCATGATCGTGATCGTGATCGTGACCGTGACCATGATCGTGATCGTGAGCGTGAGCGTGATTGTGACCGTGAGCGTGATCGTGGTCGTGACCGTGACCGTGAGCATGATTGTGACCGTGATCGTGATCGTGATTGT
Organism: Acipenser ruthenus; assembly: GCF_902713425.1. NCBI lineage: Eukaryota > Metazoa > Chordata > Actinopteri > Acipenseriformes > Acipenseridae > Acipenser > Acipenser ruthenus. Next base: position 10,127,689 of record NC_081227.1, read on the forward strand.
GACCGTGAGCGTGAGCGTGACCATGATCGTGACCGTGAGCGTGAGTGTGACCATGACCGTGAGCGTGAGCGTGATTGTGACCATGATCGTGATCGTGAGCGTGAGCGTGATTGTGACCGTGAGCGTGATCGTGATCGTGATCGTGATTGTGACCGTGACCGTGAGCGTGATTGTGACCGTGAGCGTGAGCGTGATTGTGACCGTGAGCGTGAGCGTGATCGTGAGCTTGAGCGTGATTGTGACCGTGAGCGTGACCATGATCGTGACCGTGAGCGTGACCATGATCGTGACCGTGAGCATGAGCGTGACCATGATCGTGATCGTGATCGTGACCGTGACCATGATCGTGATCGTGAGCGTGACCGTGACCATGATCGTGATCGTGATCGTGACCGTGAGCGTGACCATGATCGTGACCGTGAGCGTGAGCGTGAGCGTGACCATGATCGTGATCGTGACCGTGAGCGTGATCGTGATCGTGACCGTGAGCGTGAGCGTGACCATGATCGTGATCGTGATCGTGACCGTGAGCATGAGCGTGATCGTGACCATGATCGTGACCGTGAGCGTGAGCGTGATCGTGATCGTGACCATGATCGTGATCGTGAGTGTGAGCGTGATCGTGACCATGATCGTGATCGTGACCGTGAGCGTGAGCGTGATCGTGACCATGATCGTGATCGTGACCGTGAGCGTGATCGTGATCGTGACCGTGAGCGTGAGCGTGACCATGATCGTGATCGTGATCGTGACCGTGAGCATGAGCGTGATCGTGACCATGATCGTGACCGTGATCGTGATCGTGACCGTGAGCATGAGCGTGATCGTGACCATGATCGTGACCGTGAGCGTGAGCGTGATCGTGATCGTGACCATGATCGTGATCGTGAGTGTGAGCGTGATCGTGACCATGATCGTGATCGTGACCGTGAGCGTGAGCGTGAGCGTGACCATGATCGTGATCGTGACCGTGAGCGTGATCGTGATCGTGACCGTGAGCGTGAGCGTGACCATGATCGTGATCGTGATCGTGACCGTGAGCATGAGCGTGATCGTGACCATGATCGTGACCGTGATCGTGATTGTGACCGTGACCGTGAGCGTGATTGTGACCGTGAGCGTGAGCGTGATTGTGACCGTGAGCGTGAGCGTGATCGTGAGCTTGAGCGTGATTGTGACCGTGAGCGTGACCATGATCGTGACCGTGAGCGTGACCATGATCGTGACCGTGAGCATGAGCGTGACCATGATCGTGATCGTGATCGTGACCGTGACCATGATCGTGATCGTGAGCGTGACCGTGACCATGATCGTGATCGTGATCGTGACCGTGAGCGTGACCATGATCGTGACCGTGAGCGTGAGCGTGAGCGTGACCATGATCGTGATCGTGACCGTGAGCGTGATCGTGATCGTGACCGTGAGCGTGAGCGTGACCATGATCGTGATCGTGATCGTGACCGTGAGCATGAGCGTGATCGTGACCATGATCGTGACCGTGAGCGTGAGCGTGATCGTGATCGTGACCATGATCGTGATCGTGAGTGTGAGCGTGATCGTGACCATGATCGTGATCGTGACCGTGAGCGTGAGCGTGATCGTGACCATGATCGTGATCGTGAGTGTGAGCGTGATCGTGACCATGATCGTGATCGTGACCGTGAGCGTGAGCGTGATCGTGACCATGATCGTGATCGTGAGTGTGAGCGTGACCGTGACCATGATCGTGATCGTGACCGTGAGCGTGAGCGTGATCGTGACCATGATCGTGATCGTGAGTGTGAGCGTGACCGTGAGTGTGAGCGTGAGCGAACGCTACTGTTGCAATTAAGTGAAAAGCATTTAAATTGCTAACTTGTCCAGTGTATCTCTTAATTGTAAGAGTTGTAGTCTGATAAAATATCAAACTCTTATTTTTATGCTACTGTATTATATTGTCAAATTTATACTAAACATATTACCAGACTGTAAACTTGTTTTAGTAATTAAAAATACAGTCACACCAGTCATTTTTATGCTTCACAGTCATTTACCGCAATTCAGTATATGCAGTGTACAGTATATTCAGTATATAAGGTTACTTGCTGAAAATCAGTTTATAAAGTGTGACCGTATATTGCATTTAAGTCATTTGTTGGAATTCAGTTTATGTGATCACATCAGTTATTTTGAAGGAAATTGACTGGCTACTCTGCTGCCAGTCATTTGGCCGTTAAATTTGTTTTTTTTTGTTTGTTTTTTTACATTGTATGTATGTCATGGAGCTGAAGAGGTTAAATCAATTTAGCTTTGAGTTCAAATGCACAGAACAATAAATGTTATTTATAGAGTAGCACAAGTTAGTAAAAATGACATATAGTCACAGATTCATACATTTATTTATTTATTTTATCTGCCATTATTGGCTAGGTCATTATTGAAAATGAGAATTTGTTCTCAATTGACTCATCTGGCTAAATAAAGGTAATACAGCAAGCAAAAGCACTCACAAGATAACATTCCAAAGCATCTCCTCTCTCTCTCTCTCTCTCTCTCTCTCTCTCTCTCTCTCTCTCTCTCTCTCTCTCTCTCATTATATTGACAATATTTCTTTTAATTTCAGTGGAGGGAGCCAGCTGAAAAATAATCCCATTGAAAATGGAGGCAGCAGTTCCAATAGTAACTGCGATCATCGCTGGAGCCTCGCTGGCAGGCACTACCATTGAGCAAATGTCCACAAATATAAACACTGAACGGAATGTTGCTATTCAAATTTCCAACTACAGCAAAAAATATATCTTAAAAAATCCAAGGTGAGTACAAGAATGAGAAATGATTATTTCCACCAGGGGTGTCTGGTCTCTTTGGTTTATGCTCCTCTCGCAGACAAAGGCTGCACATTTATGGATGCGCCAGCAAAGTGGTCGTAGCTGTTGTTCATACTTTAATTGCACCGCATTGCAAAGATGGACGTCAGTCCCCTCAATCGCCAGAGATTCCAAAGGGGCTAATTTCACACATTAATACCGGTGTCGTAGGGAAAAAGTAGATTGGGGAAAAAGTGGATCACGCAAGCGCAGTAAGGTAAAAGGAAGGCGCGGCAGCTGTTTGATTAAAGGGGAAGTTAACTACAATCAGCATTTTCTATCTGCTCATTTTATTTGCCAGATCGTATGGTACTGTGTTCACACACTACTTTCTTTATTTTATTTATTTGAACAGGAATTGTGTCATGTACCTAGGTTGGGAAATAAAATGTGTTTATTTATTTATTTTTTTAAACATAAGACATTTGCATAACAAGTCAGGTTTTGTAAATGTGATTGGTTTTGCCTTACAACTATAAAGCATAACACAAAAGAGAGATCATACAATGTGTATGTGTATGTATGTATATATACAGTGCCTATAGAAAGTCTACACCCCCTTTCAAAATGATCACCTTTTGTTGCCTTATAGCCTGAAAAAAATATTCTATAAATTTGTAGACAATTAATTAAAGGTAAATTCAGCAGTTCCTGTAGATTTCCTCTGCTGGGAAGTACATTTCAAAGCAAAGACTCAACCATGAGCACCAAGGCGCTTTCAAAAGAACTCTGGGACAAAGTTGTTGAAAGGCACAGATCAAGGGATGGGTATAAAAAAAATATCAAAAGGCCTTGAATATCCCTTGGAGCACGGTCAAGACAATTATTAAGAAGTGGAAGGTGTATGGCACCATGAAGACCCTGCCTAGATCAGGCCATCCCGCCAAACTGGATGACCGAACAAGAAGGAGACTGATCAGAGAGGCTACCAAGAGGCCAATGGCAACTTTGCAAGAGCTACAGGCTTTTATGGCCAAGACTGGGCAAAGTGTGCATGTGACAACAATATACCAAGCACTCCACAAAACTGACCAGTATGGTAGGTGGCAAGAAGGAAGCCATTACTCAAGAAAACTCACCTTGAATCCTGTTTGAAGTATGAAAAAAACACTCAGGAGATTCTGTAGCCATTTGGCAAACAGTTATGTGGTCTGAGGAAACTAAAATTGAACTTTTTGGCCTAAACACAAAGCGTTATGTTTGGCGCAAACCCAACACAGTGCGTCACACAAAGAACACCATCACTACTGTGAAGCATGGTGGTGGCAGCATCATGTTATGGGGATAATTTCTCATCGACAGGGACTGAGGCACTTCTCAGGATAGAAGGGAAAATGAATGGAGCAAAGTACAGAGTAGTCCTTGAGGAAAACCTGCTGCCCTCTGCAAGAAAGCTGAAACTGGGACGGAAGTTCACCTTTCAGCATTACAACGACCCAAAGCACACAGCCAAAGCTACACTGGAGTGGCTAAGGAACAAAAAGGTAAATGTCCTTGATTGGCCCAGTCAGAGCCCCGACCTAAATCCAATCAAAAATTTGTGGCATGAATTGAAGATTGCTCTCCATCAACGCTCCCCATGGAACTTGACAGAGCTTGAACACTATTATTAAGAAGAATGGTCAAATATTGCCAAATTTTGGTGTGCAAAGTTGGTAGAGACCTATCCCAACAGACTCACAGCTGTAATTGCTGCCAAAGGTGCTTCTGTCAACTTTTAACTCAGGGGGGTGGAGACTTATCCAATTATGATCTTTCAGTTTTGTATTTAATATATATTTATATATCTTTTTTCTCAATAAAAGCTTTTTCCCCTTAACAGTGTGGAGTATGGTGTGTAGATAAGTGAAAAAAATCCTCATTTAAATGCATGAAACTCTGAGGCACTGACACAACAACATGTGAAAAAAGTTCAAGGGGGTGTAGACTTTCTATAGGCACTGTGTATATATATATATATATATATATATATATATATATATATATATATATACAGACGTGCTCAAATTTGTTGGTACCCTTACAGCTCATTGAAATAATGCTTCATTCCTCCTGAAAAATGATGAAATTAAAAGCTATTTTATCATGTATACTTGCATGCCTTTGGTATGTCATAGAATAAAGCAAAGAAGCTGTGAAAAGAGATGAATTATTGCTTATTCTACAAAGATATTCTAAAATTTCCTGGACACATTTGTTGGTACCCCTTAGAAAAGATAATAAATAATTGGATTATAGTGATATTTCAAACTAATTAGTTTCTTTAATTAGTATCACACATGTCTCCAATCTTGTAATCAGTCATTCGGCCTATTTAAATGGAGAAAAGTAGTCACTGTGCTGTTTGGTATCATTGTGTGCACCACACTGAACATGGACCAGAGAAAGCAAAGGAGAGAGTTGTCTGAGGAGATCAGAAAGAAAATAATAGACAAGCATGGTAAAGGTAAAGGCTACAAGACCATCTCCAAGCAGCTTGATGTTCCTGTGACAACAGTTGCAAATATTATTAAGAAGTTTAAGGTCCATGGAACTGTAGCCAACCTCCCTGGGCACGGCCGCAAGAGGAAAATCGACCCCAGATTGAACAGAAGGATAGTGCGAATGGTAGAAAAAGAACCAAGGATAACTGCCAAAGAGATACAAGCTGAACTCCAAGGTGAAGGTACGTCAGTTTCTGATCGCACCATCTGTCGCTTTTTGAGCGAAAGTGGGCTCCATGGAAGAAGACCCAGGAGGACTCCACTTTTGAAAGAAAAACATAAAAAAGCCAGACTGGAATTTGCTAAAATGCATATTGATAAGCCACAATCCTTTTGGGAGAATGTCCTTTGGACAGATGAGTCAAAACTGGAGCTTTTTGGCAAGTCACATCAGCTCTATGTTCACAGACGAAAAAATGACGCTTTCAAAGAAAAGAACACCATACCTACAGTGAAACATGGAGGAGGCTCGGTTATGTTTTGGGGCTGCTTTGCTGCGCCTGGCACAGGGTGCCTTGAATCTGTGCAGGGCACAATGAAATCTCAAGACTATCAAGGCATTCTGGAGCGAAACGTACTGCCCAGTGTCAGAAAGCTCTGTCTCAGTCGCAGGTCATGGGTCCTCCAACAGGATAATGACCCAAAACACACAGCTAAAAGCACCCAAGAATGGATAAGAACAAAACATTGGACTATTCTGAAGTGGCCTTCTATGAGTCCTGATCTGAATCCTATCGAACATCTATGGAAAGAGCTGAAACTTGCAGTCTGGAGAAGGCACCCATCAAACCTGAGACAGCTGGAGCAGTTTGCTCAGGAAGAGTGGGCCAAACTACCTGTTAACAGGTGCAGAAGTCTCATTGAGAGCTACAGAAAACATTTGATTGCAGTGACTGCCTCTAAAGGTTGTGCAACAAAATATTAGGTTAGCGGTCCCATCATTTTTGTCCATGCCATTTTCATTTGTTTTATTATTTACAATTTTATGTTGAATAAAAAATCAAAAGCAAAGTCTGATTTCTATTAAATATGGAATAAACAATGGTGGATGCCAATTACTTTTGTCAGTTTCAAGTTATTTCAGAGAAAATTGTGCATTCTTCGTTTTTTGTGGAGGGGTACCAACAAATTTGAGCACGTCTGTGTGTGTATATATATATATCGGGAGGGCGGAGAAGAACACACGCTGTCCTCCGAAGCGTGTGCCGTCAAGCCGACCACTTTTTTTCACACTGCAGACTCACCATGCAGCCACCCAAGAGCTACAGTGTCGGAGGACAACGCGGCTCTCGGGCAGCTACAGGCAAGCCCTCAGGTGCCCGGCCAGACTACAGGGGTCGCTGGTGCGCGGTGAGCCGAGGACACCCTGACCGACCTAACCCTCCCTCCCCCCGGGTGACGCTCGGTCAATTGTGCACCGCCCCTTGGGAGCTCCCGTCCTTGATCGGCAAAGGAATAGCCTGGATTCGAACTCGCGACTTGCAGGCTATAGAGCGCATCCTGCACTCACGTGGCGCGCCTTTACTGGATGCGCCACTCGGGAGCCCCACTATATATAATGATTTTAAACAGGTAAATGCTTGTAGTTCAACAAATACTATATGATCATCTCACTATAAATGTCTATCTTGGTTGGTTTAAAATCGTGCTGATATACATACTGTGTATAATGCTGTATGATCTCTCTTTCTCACTAATGTGTACATTATATCTGTCTTGTTTGGTTTTGAACTACAGGAACTCTTGTTTTTATTGAATTAATGTATTGTTTCTTCCCAAACTTGTAATTAAAATACATACTCCATGCTATCAATTGTGTAAAACGAACGCAGGCCCCTGTTTGTTTTCTGAACTAATTATACAAAGTACTGTCTGTAAAAATTAACGAAAGAACAAAGCACTTAATAATAATAATAATAATAATAATAATAATAATAATACAAGTGCATCATGTGACTGCTGTGCATCGTGGCCTAAGTTAGTTACCACAGCATGCATGGAGCTCAATTTTGTCCATGACTGAAATCGTGTTTTGATTTTTTGACAGTCGCTCTCATACCTATCCTTATAGTAGGCTACTGCCTACATGTTAAATATCTAACAAAAACTTCTCGAGTTGCAATAAAGTTTGTTAAACAGACAAATTACATTTACAAAATTAATTTGAAATGATGTGTTTATTGTTAATGTATATTATAGCATTCCCTTATCTATCGTTATACTGTCAAAGACATCCGATCTACTTATTTATATATTTATACAAAATCCATTTCAAAAGTATTTATTTTGTGTTGCTATATGCGATCTACTTATTCCCTAGATGTACAGCGATCTATGCGCAAACCTTACAAACCATGGAACCTCACCAGAAATTTGTGTATGTGACAACGAAAATGATTTTCGTTATTTCAGAATGACTGGTGAGAGGTCTGACCACCTACGGAAAAGAGTGGAACCTTTGCTACAACACAGCAATACACACACGATGCCAGTGACACCTGCAGAACAACTGGCAGTCACGCTGCGTATATTTGCAATTTCTAAAAAAATCTGCTCCATCGCACTTCACTGGCTTGCCACACATATTGCATTTTCTTTCTTCGTATTTAGAGATGTGCTATGCTCCTCTTATCCTAACCACAGAGCTTAATTAGACTCCTATGAGTATTATATCGTGGAATTGTCTGTCAGATACGGAGGGACTATGTACTTTGAATATCATAAAACGTTCTCAGCAAAAGCAGCAGCCACATTGACAATCATCTAATCAATTGGGCTCCAGATCCCGATTTATTTAACCAAATTTTCAGCGGCCTCAGAGCTAACGCATGTGGGGTCTGCGCTTCCACGGGTCTTCCCTCTGCCCTAAGACTGCTATAGCATCTACTTCTAAAGCAGCACCTGGTATTACCGCTAATTCTTCAAGCAGAGCTTCCTTTCCCAATCCAATACATTCATCAGCTCTACCCGATCAATCCACAAGACAAGACAAATACGGGCGCAGAATTAGATTCGCAGGAGGAAGACAAATTTGTAACAACTTCAACACCGGTTTCTGTTCAAATAGGCAATGTCATTTCATTCATATGTGTGGCAATTGTGGAAATGCTCACGCCAACTGAGTCTGCCCTTTAAATTGCAAGTGACTTTCTCCGATGCTCATAGTCTCCACTCCCATTAACATTCCAGCTTTATATTAAAAAAACATCATCCTGATATCAATTTCACGAATTACTTAACTGATGTTTATCAACCAGTCTCAATCTTCATTCTGCTAATCAAGATTCAGAGACAGTTCAATTTCTCATTAAATAAAATGTAAAACGGATTTATTGTTGCACTTTTTAGCTCCTCCTTTTCCAGTCTATAGAATTAATCTTATTGGCATAGCAACTGGGGGGGGGGGGGGGGGAGACAACCCACAATTAGAAAACGTGCTCTGCTTTCATTGCTGGGTCACTTCAATTTTGCAATTCGCATTATTCCCTAATGGAGGACATTTATATCTCGTCTACTTGCTCTGGCATCAACAGGGAGGCTTTTACCCACTCCCTGCTGTCTCACACCATCAATTTTCTAATGTAAATACACAACCTACTGGGCATATGTAATAATGCAGATGATGCTCTCGTTTACTGATATCCAAATTTCACAGATTGATTCCTACAGCACTTGCTCCTTCTACCAGATCTACTTGCTCTACAGGTTGGGCTTGTTATGTAATCTTCTGCTCTCAAAATAGGATCAATCCTACTTCTTTCAACCAGAATTGGATCATGGCTTTTATAGTTCATGCAAAGGATTCTCTGCACCTGGCACCAGCTACAATTAAAACCTGTCTGTCAGGAATTCAACAATAATTTCGCTTGATGTCAATTTTTTCTCCAACTTTACTATCAATCCCAGCCATTCGTCTCCTCCTGCGAGGAATTTCCAAGAACTCGCCGGCTGCTTCTACCATTCGCTTGCCTATCTCTGTTATCATTCTTGGCAGCATGATTTCAATTCTTCGACAAGGCTGTTTTCTCCAGTTGATGACCTAACAATGGAAGCATTACGTCTTTCTGCATTTTTTGTTTTTTGAAATGTTCTGAATATCAGTCCCTTCTATTATCAGCGACCTTACTCATATTCTCGATTCTCATTTTATTCTCTTTCTATGCATTTAAAAAACTGATCAGCTTCGGCAAGGACAATGTATTCAACTTTCATAAATTGCTCTCCTCTATGCCCATATTCTTCTATGCTGAAATACATTACAGAACGTAAACCTAAATCTCCTTCCGATCCCCTATTCATCAATGCAAGTGGGTCTGTTGTTTCAAGGCATTGGTTTTCTTCTCAGATCTCCGCTTTGGTTTCCAGAGCAGGTCTTTCACCTCAATTCTACACTCCGCATTCATTCAGTATTGGGGCAGCCACTTCAGCAGCAGGTGCAAAGATTAACCAGCATCTAATCAAAAATATGGGATGCTAGACCTCATCAGCAGTCAAAGCTTACATTTGTTCTTCACCAGCCGAAATAACATCTGCCCATCAGTCAATTGCTAATATGTCCGGAGTGGGGACGACCTTTCTGCCTGGGCCACCGAAGGTTTCCTCCTTTAAAATAAAAAAAAATAAAGGTTTTTTTTCCTTCCCACTGTGCAGAGGGTCTTCACATAGTCAGTAGGGTTCAGTTACTAACCCCTGTGTCAAGTTAAGGGTTTTTCTTTTGTGTTACATGTTTTCTCTCTCTTTTTCTTTTCTATATGCATTGGTGGTTCTTTTTAACTTCCCATAAATGTCTTCACCCCGCTCTATGTGGATTAACATTTTCTAACTTTGTTTTCTTTCCGGTTCGCGAAACTTTTCGTATGTCGAGTCACCTCAAAGTCGATGGCCCCCCCTCCTGTATGTCGGGTCACCTCAAAAACGATGGCCCCCCCTCATGTATGTCGGGTCACCTCAAAGACGATGGCCCCCCCTCATGTATGTCGGGTCACCTCAAAGACGATGGCCCCCCCTCATGTATGTCGGGTCACCTCAAAGACGATGGCCCCCCCTCATGTATGTCGGGTCACATCAAAGACGATGGCCCCCCCTCCTGTATGTCGGGTCACCTCAAAGACGATGGCCCCCCCTCATGTATGTCGGGTCACCTCAAAGACGATGGCCCCCCCTCCTGTATGTCGGGTCACCTCAAAGATGATGGCCCCCCCTCCTGTATGTCGGGTCACCTCAAAGATGATGGCCCCCCTCCTGTATGTCGGGTCACCTCAAAGACGATGGCCCCCCCTCCTGTATGTCGGGTCACCTCAAAGACGATGGCCCCCCCTCCTGTATGTCGGGTCACCTCAAAAACGATGGCCCCCCCTCATGTATGTCGGGTCACCTCAAAGACGATGCCCCCCCCTCCTGTATGTCGGGTCACCTCAAAGACGATGCCCCCCCCTCCTGTATGTCGGGTCACCTCAAAGATGATGGCCCCCCTCCTGTATGTCGGGTCACCTCAAAGATGATGGCCCCCCCTCCTGTATGTCGGGTCACCTCAAAGACGATGGCCCCCCCTCCTGTATGTCGGGTCACCTCAAAGACGATGGCCCCCCTCATGTATGTCGGGTCACCTCAAAGACGATGGCCCCCCCTCCTGTATGTCGGGTCACCTCAAAGACGATGGCCCCCCCTCATGTATGTCGGGTCACCTCAAAGACGATGGCCCCCCCTCATGTATGTCGGGTCACCTCAAAGACGATGGCCCCCCCTCCTGTATGTCGGGTCACCTCAAAAACGATGGCCCCCCCTCATGTATATCGGGTCACCTCAAAGATGATGGCCCCCCTCCTGTATGTCGGGTCACCTCAAAGATGATGGCCCCCCCTCCTGTATGTCGGGTCACCTCAAAGACGATGGCCCCCCTCATGTATGTCGGGTCACCTCAAAGACGATGGCCCCCCCTCCTGTATGTCGGGTCACCTCAAAGACGATGGCCCCCCCTCATGTATGTCGGGTCACCTCAAAGACGATGGCCCCCCATCATGTATGTCGGGTCACCTCAAAGACGATGGCCCCCCTCCTGTATGTCGGGTCACCTCAAAGATGATGGCCCCCCCTCCTGTATGTCGGGTCACCTCAAAGATGATGGCCCCCCTCCTGTATGTCGGGTCACCTCAAAGATGATGGCCCCCCCTCCTGTATGTCGGGTCACCTCAAAGACGATGGCCCCCCTCCTGTATGTTGGGCCATTGAAGAGTCAGAACCTCTTTTATGTGTTAATATTACTAACCAATGTTTTCTTTCTGGTTTGCAAGCCTCTTCGTTTGTCGGGTCATCTCAGAGAGGGTGACCCCTCTTTGTTTGTATATACAACATGGTTTATACAACATGGTATAGTTTCAAACTTATGAATTTAAATCAGACAAACATTATTGGAAGCAACATTTTCAACACTTGATTTTGATTGATGCATGTCAGCCATCTTGGATTGACAAAAACTGAACATAAATTACAAACATAAATATTCTATAGTCAAGTTTCACATCATTATATACTTAAAAACATGCCTGTGGAATACTGCTGAAATTTGATTGGCTTGTGGCTGCCATGTTGTTTTATGCAACAATATGCCAAAAGCAACAATGATACAACGTTGTTACTAATTTCATGATTACAAAGTTTCACAACAATCGGTCAAACTGTGTCCGAGAACGAGGCATTGGTACTTTTTAAAAAACACACATAGCCACCAAATCATGTGATCACCCTCATTTTTATTAGGAATTACGAGTTTTCATGGTCATAAGCAACCTCTGGTGAGATAATTCGAAAGGAGTCGTTGTCAGCAATAACTGCATTCTAAATTTCACCACAAGAGGGCCCCTTATGATAGCAAATGCTGTATTGCTTATTCAATGCAGTGATTAGCCAATAACTAAAAGGATTGCTTAGATATGAAGTTAAATGTCTTGAACAAAAAACCTCAATTTAATTAATAGCTGTCTAAGCATACCTCCTGCATGGCAACTTAAAGAGCCGGTCACATGAGCTTTTGGATTTATTATGTACATGTCACCCCAATACAAAAATTTCACCCTCCTGGGACATTCAGAGCCTGATGGCATGATATACATGGTGTTTCACTTTGCTATAGAGTTGAAAGGGAGAGGTGTTGGGCTCTTATTGACCCAGTAACCCTGCAAGGCTTGGGGCAACAGAGGTCTCTTTAGATGCACTAGGGTCTTATCTATCCAGAGCCTATGTTTGACCCTCAAAGCACGTGCAGCAAGAAAACCACGTGTAGTGCATGCCTGCATAGGTGCTACATCTGAACCTAAAAAGACAAGTTCTTGAAACTCAGTATTTGTACATTGTTTGTCTGATACCAGAACACTTGAGTTTCTAGGTGCTTGTGTTACAAAAATATAAATATACAGTATATATTTGAGAAAATGTGAATGCATTTTTGGGTGCCTGTTGCTTTAAATGTGCTTGTCGTTCACAGAAGCTAAACCAGACTGTCAACTTACAAAAACTGGTATATTTTAAAAAGTACAAAAGCTAAAATTCTGAAATTTTCTGATGTTGTTCCCAACAACCCCATGGATGCAAAGTGTTAATTTCAGAATTACGACAAAAAAAGACGTGAATACCGCGGGTGCAGCAAGGTAAATTCAACAGATTAAGAAATACAAATCTAGAACAATATGATTAACGTCTTTACCTTCTACATACACCGGGATTAGATATAATATTTTCATAAAGGATTTTACATTTTCTTTTCCTCGTACACTTCCCTGCCATTCTGTACTAAACCAAAGAAAAATCGATCCACTTCACAGGCACGGTAATGATGACGCACTCGGTCCTGTCTACCAAGGGAATAAAACCATCACTCACTGGAAGATCCTCCTCTTTTTCCCTCTCAGGACGGTAAGGTACGACCTCGATGTCTAGATGAGTGTGGATAAGGAAAGACCTTCTCGAGTTGAAATGAGTCTTGTTGTATTTCCCTTGCATTCGTGCTTAAAGCTGCCTTTCCGCTTTCCTGGAATCAACGACTTAAAAGACCGAGTTCTTTCTGTCTTTCAGCGGCCTCCTCGCTTGCGTGGTAGGCCGCTCTTTTTGTCTGTCTGTTGTACGTGAGCGACTGTCTGTACAGTCATCCATCTATTCTTCCTGGGAGTACACGTGTCCTCTTCGGGGCTAGGCTTTGCCATATCCCCGCTGTTGAGTACTGCTTACACTCGCCCCCCCCCCCCACAGTGTATGCTACGCGCTGACCAGGTGTGTGGGGTTGGCCACGCGGTTAGGGTAGGCACCTTGCGTAGCGGTCCCAGGTTCTGTGGTACTGCGGAGTCGTGAGATAGTTCTCCTGAGAGTGCACGTGTTCTCCTAGGGGGTAGGCTTTGCCATATCCTTGCTGTTTAGTTACCCTTCCAGTCGCATTCTCCTCCACGGAGCTAGGCCTTGCCGCATCCCCATTGTCGTGTAGTTCTGCCGGCTACAGGCTGCCACTGCGGTGAGTCAGGCCTTGTACAGAAGGTGTACTCTCTCCCCTTCCTCTATCTCGGTGCTCAGGTTCTTAAAGTGTCACACCTAGTGTACATGTGCTAGTACCTCTACCACTTAGTGCAATTACACATGGTACGACACGGTACGCAGTATACGTAATGTACGGTACTCAGTGCGCAAGGCGCTTTGGATGCAAGGCGCACGTAGTGCACGAGCAACACGTTGCGCTTGTTGTGTAGCCACTGCTCTCCTATCGTATACCTTACGTAAAGCACGGTACATGGCGCACAAGTTGCCCACGGTACTCGGCGCACGATACGCAGAGTTATCACTGCTGTAACACTAGTGACTTACACTACGGTAATGCTTCCAGTGTTTAACTCAGTGTTTTAGTGCTAATGCACAAAGTTAGGCCCATGTCGGGGTCCCATCTCTGTACGGCCTGCGCGTAGTGCTTGTAGGCAGGTGTTTAGTACGTCAGTGCGCATTGCGCCTCGGGTGCTCGGTGCATGAGATGCCTCATTGCCCTCTACCTGTAGATGGTGCTCCTCTCCACTGTAGGCTACGCGCTGCCCCGGTCGTGTGTCTGCACGTAGTCCAGGCTAGACACCCCTGTCCAGTTACTATGCTGTGTTTACTCTTTTTCTGTGTAACAGCCTACATCGCATTGTGATTGCAGTCTGCTTAAAACCTTACAGCTCTCGCTGTTTTGTGTTTTCCTCTGCTATTGCAGTTTAAAAGAAAAAGAGACGTGTGATCCTCCACTGGACCCTGGCTCTGCCGTGCCCCGCTGTGGAGTTGACTCTACTGGACTGCCTCAGCCCACCCTCTCGGTGCGCTTAAAAATTTCAGTTCACCCGCATTACCGTGGTGTCTGCTGTATTACCCTCAGAGCTTGCTGTTGTGTGCGTGTATGTGTGGTTTTATTTCACTGCCTTAAAAAAACAGCAGTGCAATTCCTCCATGAGACCCAGCTCTGCAGGGTCCTGCTGTTGAGTTGAATCAGCAGGCTTATTTTAGCCCGCCTACTCTGCGTGCTTGGTCATCTGCCTGGTATGGTGAATGTGTTTCTCCCATAGTTGAATGGCTGTGTGTATAAGCCTGTATTTTTCCTATTACTGCCTTGCAGTTTAAAAAAGAAAAAGAGCAGTACACTTTTATTCCTGGCTAACATCCTTGAGCCTGTGCTCCACTCTGGCATACGCTATACACTGCCATGCTGTGTGACTGCACGCGGTCCAGGACCAGGTTATCGCTGCTCTGCCCAGTACTGCTTTCCTGATTGCCTACCGCAGCCACTCGAGCCTGTGTATCCACCCCGGTATATGCTAGTGTGGCAAAGTGCCCGCCCCTGTGTGTATTTTGTGTGTTATGTGTTGTATGTTGCGTGTGTTAATGTTGGTGTATAGATTGGTACACGGGATATAAACGGGTCTGTGTTTCACGTGTGTTTAAAGTGTATAATTATATTTAGGCACGAGGATGGCACATCACTTCACGTGCAGATAAAATGTGTATAATGTGTGGCACGGGGTTGCACGTAATGAATTCACGTGCTGGGATTCAAGTGAATAATTAATTAGTAATTGAATCCCAGCACAAACAGTATAAATAGATGCACGTTTAGTCACTCGTGGTTGGGTGTTCGGAAGAGGAGAACGGGTGAGAGAGAGAGGAGAGTTAAATCAGTAAAAACGTGAAATATAAGTGTTTGTTCTCACCGTGTTTGTTTGTCTGTCCGTGCACCGTTTGTTTAGTGTCAGTCGTTTTGTCTGTCTGTTTATTTTGGCGTCAAGTGCCGTGTCCTGTTTTGTATTCCGTTGTTCAAACCTTTTATTTGTTAATAAACGCTGAGTGCAGCCATTGCACTCAGCTCATCATCACCACCGTCTCTGTCTGTGTTTGAACTCCTTTCTGGTCTGACGCAACCCACTCTGGCCGTCTTTGTGACACGTGGTGTCATCGTGGGATAGCCGCGCCTCCAAGCGTCAGACCAGGAGGGGTTTTGTTTAAAAAAAAAATATATATATATATAATGGCAGAAGACGCCACAAAATGGCGGGACTGGTTCCTGGAGAATGCTGGGCTGGAGGCCCAGTCTCTGCCCATAGTCGTCCGGGCCCTGTGGATGATGGACAGTGAGAGATGGGAGGCCTATCAGCAGGAACACACCCCAAACACCTTGGAGGAAGGTGTGGAGTTTCTCCTCAGCTACCTGGAGGCAACGATAAACGGAACAGCAGCCCAGGTAGCAGGACCACCAGCAGAGGAGTACCTGCTGTCCCCATCTCCACCAGCAGAGGGTGAATGCCTGCTGGTTTTGCCTCCACAGCCCAAGCGGGAGGCAGAGACAGATAAAGAGGTGAAGGACAGGGAGGAGGAGTGCCGCCTAAGGGCCAGGCATCCACGGCGATGTAACAAGCCATCGCCGGGGTGCCTCCTCTGCGACCAGGATCACCTGTTCGCCCACTGTCCCTTCCGCAATTATGGGGAGGAGCCTGAGCGTCCACAGCCCAAGCGGGAGGAGCCTGAGCGTCCACAGCCCAAGCGGGAGGAGCCTGAGCGTCCACAGCCCAAGCGGGAGGAGCCTGAGCGTCCACAGCCCGAGCGGGAGGAGCCTGAGCGTCCACAGCCCAAATGGGAGGAGCCTGAGCGTCCACAGCCCAAATGGGAGGAGCCTGAGCGTCCACAGCCCAAACGGGAGGAGCCTGAGCGTCCACAGCCCAAACGGGAGGAGCCTGAGCGTCCACAGCCCAAGCGGAAGGAGCCTGAACGTCCTACGCCTGAGTGGAAGGAGCCCGAACGTCCTACGCCTGAGTGGGAGGAGCCCGAACGTCCTACGCCTGAGTGGGAGGAGCCCGAACGTCCTACGCCTGAGTGGGAGGAGCCCGAACGTCCTACGCCTGAGTGGGAGGAGCCCGAACGTCCTACGCCTGAGTGGGGGGAGCCCGAACGTCCACAGCCCAAAAGGGAGGAGTCGGTGCGTCCACAGCCCAAAAGGGAGGAGTCGGTGCGTCCACAGCCCAAAAGGGAGGAGTCGGTGCGTCCACAGCCCAAAAGGGAGGAGTCGGTGCGTCCACAGCCCAAAAAGAGGGAAGTCGGGGCTTCCACAGCCGTAGGACCCAAGCTGCCAGCAGAGGGAGAATGCCTGCTGGTCCCACCTCCACCAGCAGAGGGTGAATACCTGCTGGTGCCGTCCCAAGAGCCAGAAGGGGAGGAGTTACAGGCTCAACCCCCTGAAAATTTTTGGGGGGGAGAAGGGCAGGATGCTGGTGTCCCCCAGCAGCCTCTAGCTATGCTGCTGAAGGCAGCACGGCGCGCACATGCCCAGCCGCCACAGCAGAGGGAGCCAGCACCGCCACAGCCTCCCTCTGAGTGGCCAGCATCAGCCCCATCGCCTCTACCTCCGCCACCTCCACCAGCAGAGGGTGAATGCCTGCTGGTTCCACCTCCACCGCAGTGGGAGGACTGCTTGCCCCTCCCACCTCCACCAGCAGAGGGTGAATACCTGCTGGTTCCACCTCCACCGCAGTGGGAGGACTGCTGGCCCCTCCCACCTCCACCAGCAGAGGGTGAATACCTGCTGGCTCCACCACCGCCAGGAGCAGATGAGCTGGAGCTGCCTCTGCCTCCACCACCGCCAGGAGCAGAGGAGCTGGAGCTGCCTCTGCCTCCACCACCGCCAGGAGCAGAGGAGCTGGAGCTACCTCTGCCTCCACCACCGCCAGGAGCAGAGGAGCTGGAGCTGCCTCTGCCTCCGCCACCGCCCGGAGCAGAGGAGCAGGAGCTGCCTCTGCTGCCCGTACCTCCGCAGGGAGTACGGTGGCCGGAGCCCCAGAAAGGGGAGCTGCCGGCCACGAAGAAGGGGGAGGAGGTCTGGAGACCACTTTCCCCAGCAGCAGTTTCGCTGCAGGAGTTCTTGTGGCCGGAGCCCCACAGGAGGGAGCTGCCGGCTACGAAGAAGGGGGAGGTCGGGGGACCACCTGCCCCCGCAGCTTTTTCGCTGCAGGACGGGACCAGCATGCTGTCAGCCGTGCCACTACCGGCAGGGGAGCTGACAGCATTTCCAGCCATGGGCCCACTGAAGCCTCCCTTCCCAGCCCGAGACTTTGGCCTGGACTGCTGGGTATTTAAGGGGGGAGGTGGCCGTTGAGGCCATGTGTGCTTTGCACAGGGGGGGGTATATGTGGCAAAGTGCCCGCCCCTGTGTGTATTTTGTGTGTTATGTGTTGTATGTTGCGTGTGTTAATGTTGGTGTATAGATTGGTACACGGGATATAAACGGGTCTGTGTTTCACGTGTGTTTAAAGTGTATAATTATATTTAGGCACGAGGATGGCACATCACTTCACGTGCAGATAAAATGTGTATAATGTGTGGCACGGGGTTGCACGTAATGAATTCACGTGCTGGGATTCAAGTGAATAATTAATTAGTAATTGAATCCCAGCACAAACAGTATAAATAGATGCACGTTTAGTCACTCGTGGTTGGGTGTTCGGAAGAGGAGAACGGGTGAGAGAGAGAGGAGAGTTAAATCAGTAAAAACGTGAAATATAAGTGTTTGTTCTCACCGTGTTTGTTTGTCTGTCCGTGCACCGTTTGTTTAGTGTCAGTCGTTTTGTCTGTCTGTTTATTTTGGCGTCAAGTGCCGTGTCCTGTTTTGTATTCCGTTGTTCAAACCTTTTATTTGTTAATAAACGCTGAGTGCAGCCATTGCACTCAGCTCATCATCACCACCGTCTCTGTCTGTGTTTGAACTCCTTTCTGGTCTGACGCAACCCACTCTGGCCGTCTTTGTGACAGCTAGGTATATGCTCACTCAGTGTCCTCGGTGCATCTGCAACCTTGATGCCTGAGTGCATCAATACGCAGCGTTGGGAGCCCCTGGCCAGACAGCAGGCTCAAGCCCTTGCTGTGGCCCCAGCTCAGCCGATAATGCCCGGAGCTGACCCCGCCTGTACCGGTGGTCGCCCCAGATGTTACAGAACCGGATTTCAGCTTTGCTGAGGAGGACCATTATGCAATTAAGTTGCGGCCTCATGAAAAAGTGGCTCCATCCTTCAAAAGCAGCCCCTACCTCCCCTGATCATTACTTTGGACCAGCGGTTGAGGAATTGCTGCAGTGCTCCCACCGAAAACGCAGCGCCTCGGCAGGTAGAGAACAAGACACTGGCGTCCGCTGTACTCGGCAGGCGGTCCAGCCCGGCGAATGGTTTATCACACTGGACCGAAAGAACGCAGATTCCACGTTCCTATGGGTCCAGCACACAGGAAGTATCTCCGCTCCGCCTTACAGGAGAGCATCCTGAGTTTTCCGTGCTGTGATTCGACCTCTCCTTAGTCCCCCCGCACATTTTCGAAGTGGCTGGATGCCATCCTCGCTCCCTTGCGGCTGCAAGTGATCAGGGTGATAAATTACCTGGATGACTGGTTGATTTGAATAGTCGCAGGAAGGAGCAGTGGCACACATAGCTATTTGTCATGAAGCATCTGTTTGATGCTGGGTCTCACCCTCATCGATGCCAGAGCTAATTAATAGCAAGCCTACCTGTCGGACGACAGAGTAGCTGCCATTTGCAACTGTTGGATTGGAGTGATACACAACCGTCAATTGGTGATGACAGACGCACCCAACTCTGGTTGGGGGGGCGGTCTGGGCAGGTAGCGGAGTTCACGGACCCTGGTCAGATCGCTGGACATCCCTGCACATGAATGGGTGGAGCTGAAAGTAGCCCACGAGTGTCCTAAAGCGTTTTTGTTTGCTTTCCCGCCTATACCGCTGCTCCCGACTTTTCTCGAAAAGTCAGTTTAGAGAAAGCGTCAGTTCTCCTAGTGGTCCCCAAGTAGCCCAGGAGAGGTTGGTTTTCGACCCTGTGCCAGCTGTTGCATGACCAGCCCTGTGAGATCCACTTTGTTGGCACCCGGAACCAGGTAGGTTCCGGCTATGAGTCTGGCCCCTGAAAGGGAGTGCTGACTAGCCTTAGGGCTGTTGGTCGCAGTTGTGGAAATGATGCAGAGCGCTAGGGCAGACTCCACTAGGTCCTTGTATACCCATAAGTGGAAGTATTTTCAAGCTTGGTTTCTGACTACGAACCATGACCTCATTACTTACCCTATGCCAGTCATCCTGCAGTTTCTGTAAGAACTGCTGGATGCTGAAAGGTCACCTTCCGCCTTGAAGGTGTATTTAGCGGCTATCTCTGCTTGCCATGCCCCCGTAGATTCTATGTCTCTGGATGCGCATTTTTTAGCTACCCATTTCCTTAAAGGCGCACAGCGATTACGCCCTCCTAGGAGGACTGTTCTCCCCGAATGGAGCCTTAATATTGTACTGGAGGCTATCACGAAGTCCCTGTTTGAGCTCTTACACTCCATAGAGCTGAAGTACCTGTCAACGAAGACAGCCTTCCTCTTGGCTATCACATCGGCAGATCAGTGAGCTGCAGGCGCTGTCTGTACACAGCTGCTGCATGTGTATTTGGGAGGATGGCAACAGGGTGTCGCTGCGCACCAACCCCGCTTTCCTCCCCAAGGTGATTACAGCCTTCCAGATTAAACCATCTGTGGAATGGGAGTCCTTTCATCCGCCTCCGTTTGCTTCAACGGCGGAAGAGATATTGAATTTCCTCTACCCAGTGCGGGCATTGAGATGCTACATGCTTAGGACAAGAGCTCTGTGTCAATCTGACCAGATCTTTGTCTGTCACGGGACACGGACCATAGGACAGCCCCTCTCTAAGCAGCGTCTGTCACACTGGATTGTGGACACAGTCTCGACTGCGTATGATGGTGCTGGCTTGCCCCCTCTGGGTAGGGTAGCCGCACACTCAACTAGAGGGTTGGCTACATCTTGGGCCCTTTTCAAGGGTGCCTTAATGTCTGACATTTGTACTGCTGCATTTTCACCACAGGAGAGCCACATGCAGCTCGCGAGACACCAGTTGGCCACCCCTGCTCTAAATGATTAAGCGGTTATAATAATGAATGGATGGATGGACTTATTATAGTGCATGATATAATGTTCTAGTTTAAGCCCATTTATCTTTCGCCATCAACCAGTTTCAATGGTGAATGTTAGTTTTCATAGGGTTGCATCACAATAACCATTTAAACATAATGTTATTTGGATGCAAACCATATTCAGTCTGGCTTTAGGCAGAGTCATACTACTGTGACTTTGAAAGTAATGGATGAAACAAGGCTGGTATTGTTCTAAATTCTAAATTGCCTTCTGGTTGAGTGTGTGTGTTTGTGTGCGTGAATGTGTGTGTGTGAGTGCTCTGCCACAATGCTATTCTTACTTTTGCAATATAAAATAGTCTATTGAACTCATTTGTATATTAAAAATATGTTTAGGTTAATATAAGTTACTCATTTTTGTTTTCATGAATGTAGCCAAAGAGTTGCCCTTCACTGGATCAAATGTTTTCAACACAAACAATTTTGAATGTAACTATGTTCACTGTTTAGTGATTGTGTTTCATTCTAGGAAACACATTGTCCAGGTCAAGTGTTCCATCTAGTGGTGAAAATTAGTAATTTGCGGACTTTCAGTAAAAAAAAGAATATTTGGCACTTTTATGGACATTACAACTTTCAGAGAGGTCAGAGAAGATGGGTAAAGACATTTTTTTCATAGAGCACACATGACTTTCTATATGTGTTCAATAGAAACTATAGCTCTATCTGCAATCCCTGAGGAGCTACGAGCCAGTTTTTGAATTTTGACACTTAGGAAAGATCAGAGGACACGGGTGATAGCATTTTTTATAGCTCACCTATGACATACTATACATGTTCAATATGAACCGTGGCCTTAACGGCACTCCTTAAGGTATTATTAGCAGTAATTGTCACGTTTGACCTCTAGGAGAGGTCAGAGGTCACGGGCGATGACATTTTTTCATAGACTACACATGACTTTCTATTCGTGTTCAATAATAACTGTGGCCCTATCGGCATTCCCTAAGGAGTTAAAATTTCAACGTAAATTCCAATATGGCCGCCGCACCATGTGAGCAATCTGTTTCAATCTTCAGCGGTTATTACTTTCCAATGGTCTGTGCAATTGTGTTGACATTGAAGAGCACAAGTGCAATGGTGTTCTTGTTATGGGTTGCGAAAGTTTTTTTTACAATTATCAATATGGCCGCCAAACCATGTGACCAAAACGTGTCATTTTCATATTACCAGTACGTCACACGAGTCTCTATGGTCTTATAAAGTTTCATGACTGTAGTGTATTGCACCTTGGATTTATGCACGAATGTATGAAAATAGAGCCGTCGTGAAATGGTTATTTGAGAACCGCGGCCATGTTTTTTAACA
The DNA here is from genome assembly GCF_902713425.1 of Acipenser ruthenus. Classification (NCBI taxonomy): domain Eukaryota; kingdom Metazoa; phylum Chordata; class Actinopteri; order Acipenseriformes; family Acipenseridae; genus Acipenser; species Acipenser ruthenus. The sequence goes on from NC_081227.1 coordinate 10,149,839, forward strand.
AAAAATCTTGCATTGAACAAGCGTAAGAAAGGACCTTGCCGTGAGCATGCGTGCCAATTTAGGTGTCGATTGACCTTGCGGTTTAAGACAAGAAGGTGTTTGAATATTTGGGGCCAATATAGCGTAGCGGGCAAAGTAATTGTTCAATCGACCTTGATTGAAAATATGTTTTTTGTAGGCCATTGCTGCACTATCTGCTGCCATTGTCACAGTTCCACCTTAGTCGTTTTTAATGGCAAGGGTTTTTAAAAATTCCCAAAGTTTCCACGAGATCCAATATGGTGGTCGAACCATGGGACTTTGATTCGGGGACGCCAGTCTGGTTATCTGCATGTAGCCAGCTACCTACATACTCGATTTTATGAGCCTACGATGAGGTTTGGGAAGAAAGCAAAATAACAATAATAATAATAATAATAATAATCCTAACAAAAACAATAGGCTTTCCCAGCCAATGGCTTGGAAGCCTAATATGAAGAAGTAGAATCCAAACAGAAACAATAGGCTTCATGCTATTCTGGCCAGGAAGCCTAATTAAGAAGGTACATTTACATATTAAATACATTTAAGGGGAATTTACACAAGATTGGTTTAAACAGCTAACTATTTGCTGATCTGTAGCACTTATGTTACTATTCTCCTATTTTTTTCAATCAGAGTCTTCACTTCCAGTGGATACCCTCACAATCCTCCTCAGCCTACAATCAGAAAAGAGACACGGGAAGGCTGTTCATTCACCAAAAACCCTGATAAACTATTTGGTTGTGTCGGTGTCTTGACATATGATGTGTCTGAAAATAATAAAAGCAAGGCTCTTAGCCGTTTTGCCATAATGTTTTCTGTACCTTACGATTACACCAAGTATGAAAATTGGTTCTCTATTGGGCTCTTTGATAGTGAGCGTTCATGTGATGAATCTCTGTTCAATCTGATGTATTATGAAAAAGGGAGCTTTGTCAGAGACAATGCATCATCCACAGAGATGAAGTATGAAGGGGAACTTTCAATTGTTAAGGGAACAATGTCTCCTCGAGCCAAGTCAATAATGAAAGTAGAAATATGGGACAAGTGATCCAGTTCTTCACATAATCACTGCATGTAGTCAACTGTGCCAAACACATGCCTAAGTTTGAACTGAGTTTGAATTCTTTCCACAGCATAATGCTTCATTGATTTCACTTTCTGTCACTGAGTACCTTAAAATAACTTAAATAATTGAATACACTGCTTGAAGTCATTAGGGATAGACATGTTTGTTCCTTTCATTTTGTGGCTTTATGACTAAAAGGTTTATGATTAAAAATAAACATAACATGCTCATTTAAAAGTTGAACTTTGTGATTTTTTTTTAACTGGAATTTTGTGGAACTTTCAATTTATTTAAGAACATAACATTACAAATCATTTGTCCCATGTTGCTTGTTTGGTTGCTACAGTGGGTACCATGGATAAAGCACTCCACACCCAGTGTAATGATTGAGTCACAAACATTGAGTCAAGTCGAGTCTTTGACATACCAAGCTTGAGTGCAGTTGAGTCACCTATCTGGATTAAGTTGATTAAAGTAATTAGTTCTGGCAGTTAAAGACATATTTATTTTCAGGAGATTAGCAAGGTACAAGTAAAAAGAAAATATCTCAAAAATGCAAAATTGAGACGCACAATAACATGGTCATCCCTTCCTTTCTAATGTTCACCATCAAAGGTCCACAGTTTCTACTGTGTTTTGTCTCTCCATTTCAGTGAATGATGATTATTTGGCCTATTTTAAGCAGATATAATCATTGAAGCAATTCCCCTATATAAATGTGCTATGGTTACCATCATGCTTTTTGCCTAAGGTACATAATAACTTATTAGACACTCCAGGGTGCCCCATTTTGGCAGGCATAGGTGTCCTGTAAAGGATTAATTAGAGGGAAACTACATACTTCCTGTCTAATGGCTTTAGAGATGATGTTCTTCTGGGAGTCAAGGGTTTCAATAAAAGTTACCACGCTGTATTGCAACCTGGTGTCCGTCTCCACGTTTATAAGATAAATGTACATGGTGTCAGAAGTTAAAAACATCGGAAAAATCGAAATTCTGATTCCGAGAACAGTCCTCTTGCTCTGTGAGTGCAACTAAAGTTGAAATGAAAATTAAACACAACAGTCTCATGTGTATGCATGAAAGTTTGCAAGACCAGTATGTGTGCATTGCTTCTGTATAGAGTAGCTGGAGACAAGAGAGCCTGCAGCAGGTGTGCTACGTGACCTCCCCAGAGTTGGCTGCCTGCCAAGAGCAAAGCCGCTGAAAAGAAAAACAAGTTGGTTGCCAGAAAAGTAACATGTTAGCTACTGAAAAAAGGAGATTTGCTTCCCTGCTAGGAAACTGACACAAAAAAAGCAATGGCATCTACAGCAGTACAAATTTAAGTATGAACCAGTGAAAAAAGCCTTTGAACAGCACTGCATGGGGAAACACAATGTTATTATTATTTAGATTTTTATATAGCGCTTTTATCCAAAACGCTTTACAATGATGAATTAATTAGATGTAAAGCAGTACAATTGGATGAAGGGGAATGGAAGAGTATGGGGTAGCAGTTATTAGTGCATTGGGATATTAGCACCAGTGCTTCATTTGTAAATCACAAGGTGCCGGAGCTCAATGTGAACAGGAGAGAGCGGATGTAAGAGGGGGAGCAGAGGTACTGGAACGCTTAAGTATATAATGCTTAACATCAATGTAACGCATTTTCAACACATTTCCAAGCCACCACTGTAGATAACATGCTAACAATGTAACATAACATTTTTTTTTTAATTAGTAATTTCAAATTTGAAATTGTTCAGTAGTCCAAACGGTCGGCAGCACCGGAGTTTCGTTACCCAGATTCATTTCTTCACTTGATAAATCATATGGTGCATCCTGCTCCTCATTTTCCATAGCCTGTTAGCCAGACTATCGTCGCAACCACATCAGTAGCACAACTCACACCTGCCTGCTGCACGGGTAGGGTTGCCACCTTTTCCACAGACCAAACCCGGACATATTTCTCAGTCAGCCTAGCTCTATCAAAACTGCAGTATACTGTAATACAGTTTAACACAATACCACCAGATCTCGGTACAAATCAATAATCATGCAGTATACACAGTATTGTGCTCTTAATATTTCAAGCAATTGGACTTGCAAGCCAGAAAAATAGTAGCTATATCATGGTAGGCTAGAGGCTAATCTTACCTGAGACAAGTAGCTGTGGTGATGAGTAATGCTGTAGTAAATCAATGCCATTTCTGAAGCGACGATCCTGTCTATGTGTGTTTTCTGAAAAGCTTGTTTGTGACAACCATTACTAACTGCAGTACACTTTAACGACAGGCATTTGCTAGCTCTCAGTTTTAAAACTTAGCGATGGTTCATTAACATAACACAGTGCAATCATCACAGTATCATGTAGTAATTGTATGACAGTATTGTTCCGTGTGAAAACTTAAACAATAAAGCCGAAACTAAAATGCTTTAAATTTAAAACTGGTTAATAGACTAGCAAGCACTGGCAAAATCAGATCTTTTATATGGTGCAGAACTAATTTATTTTAACATATTGTTTCGGGTCTTTGTGACACCTACACGGTGGATAGTAGTGTCTACACGTATCGACAATAACAATCCAAAGAAAATTAGCATCATTGTTACAGATTTTCTAACAAGTCTTACATAAACAATTTTGGCTGCTACTTAATTAAGCCCTTGAAAATAATAATAATAATAATAATAATAATAATAATAATAATAATAATAATAACACACAAAACTGATTAACCTACAAGTACCACAGTAGCAGGAGCAGTTTATACAGCCTCAGAGTTTCTGATGGCATCACAAATTCCACATTTCCTAAATCCATTGATGGAAATGTCCAGTTTTTTTTTTTTTTTCTTTAAGCAAATTGGCTTCATCACTCATTGCCATTCTCATATTCACTTTGACATCTGACACATTCTTTCCCTTGCCCAGCACGCACTTCAGTGCTGCATACCACCAGTCTGTCAGAGGGCAGGATTGCACACTGTATGCCACACTCTGATTGGTGGAAGTATTATCGATGATCCAATCCAAACTGCCAATAAAGACTCAATAAATTCCACTCCAAAATGTCCTGTTATATACGGTATGTCAAAGAAAATATTAAAGGAAGGTTGGTGTTTTTTATACGTTTCACTTAAAGCCGGACATTAGGGCGTTTGTGTTTGTTGATTCCTGCCAACTGGACACAGATGCCAATTCCCGGACTGTCCAGTCAAACCCGGACAGGTGGCAACCCTATGCATGGCGCTTTCTTCATTTCTAGTTTGTTTTGACATGGTTCAGGTTCACCATCAGAAATTTTTCTGGTAGTTTTGCCTTTTGGCAATTTTTACACAAACAGGGTTGCAATTTCATAAATTAGGGTTGCAATCATTTCACAATCAGACAAGGTGAGGCGAGCAGTGATGACGTGATGACACTGGGAGCTCTGGGAGCACTGAATGAGGGTATGATTTTGCCTCCCTGGTGCATCAGCACACACAACGGCTGCGATGCTGGCTCCGGGGATCAACCACAGTGCGGCCTCCCCAGCGCATCAGTATGACAACCGTCTGGACTGAGCTAAGTAGGGTACATCTGTGGGGTCTTCAAGTGGGCACCTTCCATCCTCAGTGTTTCGTCAACTAGCCCACGACACCTCAAGAGGGCTCGACGGTGATTCTGGCGTCCCAGCATCACCCCCCTCCGTCCCCCACTCAACTCAGCCCAGCTTACTTACCTGTACATCAGCGTTTCTTTCTTTCTATTGTGCTTGAGATCCCCAGCCAGAATCTTTCCGTCTCAACCACAGCCAGTTGCTGCTCCTCTCTGCTGCTTCAAATAAGTTCTTCACTGTGCGACGCAACTCTTGGCCACTGAATCCGACGTCTCTGAGAAACCGGGTTGTAGAGTGTGCCACAAATCCTCGACAACCCACTTCCACTGGGTAAACCCGGACTCTCCATCCTCGCTGTTCCGCTTCAGTGGCTAGTTGAGCATACCGCAGTTTCTTCCTCTCGTAAGCCTCATCTACAGCATCCTCCCATGGCACTGTTAACTCTACCAGGTGAACAAGGCGTGCTGATCCAGACCACAAGACAATATCTGGTTGAAGGTTAGTGGTGGCAATCTCAGGTGGAAAAATAAGCCGTTGACCAACATCTGCCAGCATTTTCCAGTCTCTAGCAGCTTCCAGTTGTCCTGGGCAAGGATTGGTTTTAACACCTTTTCTTGGTGGTTGCTCTCCTGGGCGGAGGAATGTTGTATTTTGTGTGTAATGTTTTGATGGAACAGGTGGCAACTTATTGGTCATGTTACGCTTGTCTTCCAATGCTAAGGCCAAACATCGCAGCACCTGGTCATGGCACCAAGTAAACCATCCTTGGCTAGAGCCACCTTACATCCTGTCAAAATGTGCCTTAATGTTGCAGGTGATGGACACAAAGGACATGAGGGATCCTCTCCTACCCAGAGGTTTAGGTTCTGTGGTGATGGGAGAACATCATATGTTGACCTGATGAGGAATCTGCCAACAATGTAGATGCAATAGGGTTGAAGACTAAGAAGGGAAATAAGCTTCAGAAAAACTATGGCAAACCTCACAACAAGACAGGCCCTACACAGGCAGTAAAAGATTGTGGGCACTGTGGCAGTGGTAGAAAACACCAATGGAAAGACTGTCCAGCCAGGGAAGTGAATGTCGTAAATGCCATAAGAAGGGACACTTTGCAGTAGCATGCCGTTCTGCTCGTGCATTGTACACCGTTACACAACAGACAGAACCTAAATGGAATGACAATGATTTTGCATTCCTTGGTGAAGTAGCAACAGAGACTGTTGAAAGTTTTCTTGAATGGAGACACGCTGGAATTTAAGCTTGACACAGGAGCTGCTGTGATCGCGATCCCTGCGGAAAAGTTTAAACAGGGGCGAGATGTCAAGCTGATGGAACCAAACAAGGTCCTGTATGGGACAAGAAACAATATATTGGATGTTCAAGGGTGCTTTAAGAGCATGTTAGCCACAAAAGGGAACAGTGCTGCCCAAGACGTCTGTGTGGTTTCCGAACTGTCAAAACCACTGCTTGGCCTGCCGGCAATTGAAGCACTACACTTAGTGCACAGAATTCATGAAGTGATGGAGCTTCAGGAGAATTTTCTTACCACCTACCCATCAGTGTTTAACGGACTGGGAAAGCTCAGAGAGCCCTACAAAACAGAGCTTTATAAGGGTGCAGCACCTTATGCTCTGTCCACACCGAGAAGCAAAGTCTGTGATTAACTTGATCGCATGGAGAGTTTGGGTGTGATATATGAAGCGACAAAGCCCACAGCATGGTGCGCAGGTATGGTGGTGGTACACAAAGTTAATGGCAAGATCAGAATCTGTGTCGACCTCATTCACCTGAACACATGGATGAGAGGACAACACCATATCCTGCCAATCTACTCGAAGAAAGGATCCTCGAGGAGGTTCAGAAGCATTTAAATTAGAAAGGAAGGGGGGAGAAATCAACAAAAAAGCGGAAGGGAGACTACATCAAAACAAGGGCAACAACTCAGGTAAGATAGCCATTAAATGTATTTATCTAAATGCTAGAAGTCTCAGAAACAAAATGGTAGAACTTGAAGCTACTGCACTAACTAAGTAACTCCGATGTGATAGGTGTTACAGAAACTTGGTTATCCGAGAGTGATGGAGACGAATATAATATTAGTGGGTATACACTCTATAGGAAAGACAGGCAGGACAGAAGAGGCAATGACATTAGAAATGCGTGCAGCAACGGAGAAGCCATATTAATGGGGGATTTCAACTTCCCCCATATAAAATGGGAAAACTCGGTGGGGAGCACGACAGGCGAGATTGAAATGGTGGAAATGACAAACGACTGCTTCCTAACGCAATTTGTCAAGGAACCGGCTAGAGGGGAGGCATGCCTTGATTTAGTCTTTTCAAATGACAAAGACAGAATAAATAAAACAGGTCAGAGAATCACCGGCAAACTCAGACCACAACATGGTCTCATTTGAAGTGATTTTTAAAACCCCAAAAGTAATGACTAAAGCTAAGGTTTACAATTTTAGAAAAGCAAACTATGAAGGTATGAAACAGAGACTAACAGAAGTAGATTGGAGTAAAATAGAGAAAACTTCCACAGAAAAAAGGATGGCTGTTTTTTAAAAATGTAGTACTAGAGGTGAAAAAAACTATTACATCCCAAAAATAGACAAATCTAAATCTAAAACAAAATGGCCAAAATGGTTTCATAGATCAATTAAAAAAGGCACTTTACAGAGCATTTAAAAGGGACCAAAAACAAAGTATGCAGAAAGAGTACTTGGAACTGCAAACGCAAGTCAAAAAGGAAGTTAGAAAGGCCAACAGATAGAAATGAGCATTGCTAAGGGGGCTAAAACCAATTCCAAAATGTTTTTCCAATATTATAACAGCAAGAGAACATTCAAAGAGGGGGTAAAATGTCTAAGAGAAACAAATGGCAAAATCATAGATGAAGAAAAATAAACAGCAAATATATTAAATGATTACTTGTCAATATAATTACTTGTCACAAGTTTTTACAAATCCAGTTTTAAATAACTTCAGCATAACAGAGGCAGAAGTGTTAAAGGGACTAGGAGCTCTTAAAATAAACTGTTAGGATGTGCCAAGTGGCCAAAGATGGTATTGCAGGGAAGCACACGGACAACAGAAGATTCATTGCAAACTTTCTTTTTTTCCTCTTTATTTTTAAAATGATCCAAGAACTGAACAGAACAAAAGCATGTCAAAACAAAATTTCAAAGAAAAGAAAAAAAAACTTTTTACAAAATAAAATAAAAAAAACTCCTAAATGCAGGATGATGAAGCTGTTTTTAGCAGTAAAACAGTAAAGAGATATATTGCTTTGTATTACCAGGACACTCAGGCAGCACCCATCTCTAAACCCTCTTTTTTTCTTTACTCTAGCACAGCCTCCCTTTTATACTCAGGCTAAAATCATATATATATACTTTATGCAATTGCAAATGTAAAACAATTCTTATGCATTTAAATAAAACACAATATACAGTATTATTATTTTCATTGCGTTCTTAAGAAAAAGTCCCGCTTTACTCCACAATTCCTTTAAAACACGTTCACTTGTTAAAAGTTTTATTTATATAAAGGGATGGGACGTGAACCATCACATAAACAAATCCCCTCGGCCAGATGAGATCCTCCCAATAGTACTCAAAGAAATGAAAGAAGTTATTTACAAACCGCTAATCAAGATCATGCAACAGTCTCTTGACACAGGGGTTGTACCAACAGACTGGAAAATTGCAAACATAATACCAATTCACAAAAAGGGAGACAAAACCCAACCAGGTAACTACAGATCAATAAGCCTGACTTCTATTATATGGAAACTATAATAAGATCCATAATGGAAAATTACCTATATGGTAACAGTATCCTGGGAACAGATTGTGTCTAACTAACCTACTTGATTTTTTTGAGGATGCAACATCGACAATGGATAACTGCAAAGCATATGCCATGGTTTATTTAGATTTCCAGAAAGCTTCTGACAAAGTCCTGCATAAAAGATTAATTCTCAAACTGAATGCAGTAGGGATTCAAGGAAATGCATGTACATGGATTAGAGAGTGGTTAACATGTAGAAAACAGAAAGTACTGATTAGAGGAGAAACATCAAAATGTAGTGAGGTAGCCAGGGGTGTACCACAGGGATCACTATTAGGTCCACTGCTATTCCTAATCTACATTCATGATTTAGATTCTGGTATAGTAAGCAAGCTTGTTAAATTTGCAGACGACACAAAAATAGGAGGAGTGGCAAACACTGTTGCAGCAGCAAAGGTCATTCAAAATGATCTAGACAGCATTCAGAACTGGGCAGACACATGGCAAATGACATTTAATAGAGAAAAGTGTAAAGTTTTGCATGCAGGCAATAAAAATGTGCATTATAAATATCACATGGGAGATACTGAAATTGAAGATGGAATCTGTGAAAAGATCTAGGAGTATATGTGGAAGCTATAAAAAGGCCAATAAGATGCTCGGCTATATAGTGAAAAGTGTTGAATTTAACACTAGAACCGCCCTATCTGTTTTTTGAACGTTTTTTGCTATTGAAATTTAAATATCTCCATATATGTGAATATCGTGAGCATGTCCGTTCTTAAGTGTTACTAAATATTTGAAATAAATACCCATACGGCGTTTCAGCTGCAGAATCGTAAAAATAAATACGTTATAAGCACTTGCTTCTTCAACCGCCAGACTCGCCTTTTAGCCGACAATTTAGTCTGGGCTTTGTAGTACGATCAAAGTCACTTTGAAAGAACGTATTATAATCTTGTCAAGTGCTGAAACAATGGCATAACGACTGTGCCACTCTGAGTGTGCACAGGTGTAAAAAAATTTAAAAAATGTGCTTATTCTGAGCTCTCTGCACAAATCAGTGACCATCGGGACTGATGCTAAACGAAAGCGAATACGGTGTTTCTGCTATGAAAAAGATCCTTTGCTTTCAGCCTTGGTAGGACATTGAGCTGGTAAGTACTTTCTTTCTGAGAATCACTTACACGATTACACTGTTGTGCTTGTTTTAGCTTTTAAAGCTTGGGAAGCTGAGTTGATTCAGTGTTTGCTTAGCGATTAATATATGTTATATTTGTAACAGGGGGAGACCTGTGCTGACTCTTCTGATGTGTTCATAGGGACGGAAATAACCACAAGAAATAAATAAACAAATAAATAAAAGAATTAGCGGTAGCGGGGAAAAACCTTGGGCAGCCCCGGTAAAACAGTGTATAGCAGGCTGAGGGAGCCGCTAGTGTAGGACGGAGAACCGGGCAGTGCGGGTAGCGACGGTTGGGGTGAAGCTGCCGAGTGCAGCACCTTTTATTTGTAGTTTTGTTTACTGTGTTTTACTTTCCCTGTTCCTTTCGCCTTTTGATTAGTGTTTTGTTTGAAACTCTGTATCCTGTACCGCCCCCGGTATAGTTGTGGCTCTGTCGCTACCATAGTTGGTACGGCAGACCACAGACAACAGCGCCCTCTGCGGGCTGAAAAGAAATTAAGCTCCCATAATAAAACTGGGCACCTGTGCGGTGTTCCTGAACTACTTCTCTGTGTCCTGTGTGTCAGTGAATTACCCACCACCCTTCCACAATATTATATTTACATTCTCACGCTTTGCATTGGCCTCTCAGCCGCCCATCTTTTTTACATATTAATATTATTTAATATTAATACTGTTATTGTTGGTTTCGATTGTTTTTGGTCTGTTTCTCCCTTCTTAGGCCGCTCAGATTAGTGCAGCCTCAGTCTCGTGTGTCAGCTAGACCTAGGGTGAGAGCTCAGTTTTCAGCCAACCCAGTAATTTCACCCGTGGCCTTTTCTGGCCATGTGGCTGTTATTAGCTTGCTATTAGCTTGCTGCTAGCTTGCTGTTTAGTGAAATTTCGCTGTTTTTTGGCTGCAGCACCCCTGCAAAAAAATAAAAATAAAAGAGAGCTATACATAATATATATTATTGTAATTGAGTATCAGTCAGGTTGTGGACTGCACAACATTACTGCAAGCAGGAAAGTATTGCACCAGCACCTCAGACTTTGTCTGTGTATTTTAAACACCTGAACCATATTTTTTTGAAATATTGAGCACATCCCCAGCATGTAGCGACTCTGCTTGGCAGGTCTGCTGACGCTCAGGCATCTTTGTGCTTAGTGCTTTGGCACCCTTGGGTGATTAACACTTTGTCACTTGGCACTCTGGCACTCTCCATGTTCTGTGCTTTGGGGCTTTGGTGCTTGGTGTTCGTCGGCTTGGTGTTTGCGCTTAGCGCTTTGGTGCTCAACGCTTCGGTGCTCAACGCTTCGGTGCTCAACGCTTTGGTGCTCAACATTTCGGCGTCTTGGTGCTCAGCGCTCAGCTTCGGCCGCACTACGCAGAGTGTTGGTACTCGGTACATGGGGCATGCTCGGCACTTCAGCGCTCGGTACACGAATATTCGGCGCTTTGACGCCTGGTGTACGCCCTCGGCGCTTCGGCATTCGGTACACGAATATTCGGCGCTTTGACGCCTGGTGTACGCCCTCGGCGCTTCGGCATTCGGTACACGAATATTCGGCGCTTTGACGCCTGGTGTACGCCCTCGGCGCTTCGGCATTCGGTACACGAATATTCGGCGCTTTGACGCCTGGTGTACGCCCTCGGCGCTTCGGCATTCGGTACATGAATATTCGGCGCTTTGACGCCTGGTGTACGCCCTCGGCGCTTCGGCATTCGGTGTACGCATTATCGCCACTTCGGCGCTTGGCGCATGGGAGTTAATCAAACATGCCAAAGTGTATCTGGTCCTGCTGCTTGATGATCATCTCTAAATCCTGCTTTCCAGAAGCAGAAGGACACTTGAGCTGGATGCCTCTGGGCATGCCCATGGCCACCAGCCTCCCTTCACTCAGCGCTTTGTAGGAACACCTGCCAGAGGTTCCATTTGCGACTCCTAATAGATAACACGGCAGTAAACATGTTTTATTGTAAAACACTTTAAGTTTGCAGACTATGTATTTAATTATTTCAGAACATGTTCAATCTGTTGTATGAATACATTCATTTTTAATTCACTTACAGTGCAAATTGTAGTATATTAGACCCAACACAAAATGAAGGGAAAATCCATATAAATGTGTTGTTTTAGGCACGGACTTCACTATTATTAAGATGTGTGTAAACAATCATTTTTTGGTAATGCTCAGTTTCTACAGTTGTAATTGAGTCTATTATTTTTGTGTGTGAGTTAATTCAAAACTGTAAAAATGAATACAATATATAACTACTGTATTTTCTGTTAAAAATGTGTTGCACTTCTCTTCTCTCTTGTCCATTGGGATCTTTTAGTATTGGCCCTTCATTTCCTAAAAAATGAAAAAAATAAATACAGCATCGTTATTAAATTAATTTAGTTTGATGTATTATGTACTTGTAAATATGTTATAAAGGATTCTAAAAATGTGTATGATTGGCAGGCATATATTATAATCAGCTTATTAAAATTTAACAATTTTCCACCTACATTCTCACAAAGGAAAGTATGGTAATATATACATTTATTTGTCAATACTTCAAATGCCATTTGCACAGCTAAACATTAAAAAGATACTTCCTACAATTTATACCAGCAACAAAAATATTGTGTAATTCAACTTAAAGGGTGTACTTGAGAGGTTTGGGAAAATATATAAACATTACTACTTACAAATCAATATTCCTCATTTGAGTTAAAGGGTTAAAGGACGTTTTTTGTGTGTCACATGTTCCCATGTGTTGCAACAAGTGCTTAAGTAAAGTGCGTGTGTTTTGTGTTATTTATTTTTTATTTTTTTAAAATCTTTTTCACTTTTAAATTGCAGTATTCCCTGGCTGTTTCCAGGATAGCTCAACGATGTCTTCTCATGCAATTTTCAGAACTACATTTCTCATCATCCTATTGTTCACTGGTAAATCTACCTCAGTTACTATGTGAGCAGGAGGATCATGGGAAATGTAGTTGAGCAAGCACTTATGCTCTCCCATATGAAGCCATCTTGGAAACAGAATGCAATTTAAAAGTGACAGAAAAGTGATCAAGATTAAAAATAACAAAAACAAACAATAGACACACCATCCTTTAGCAGTTGTAGCAACACATGGGGACATGTGACACAAAAACATCCTTTGTTACCCTTTAAGATCCATGGCTGTTTTGGTCAATTTTACCATTCTGGAGCTTAATTTTTAATTATTTAAAAACAGGATTCTGTAGTCCAATTTCAGAATGTGTCTGGAATTATCAGCGGTTTTGAGGGAACTTGCCAATTTGAGGAAAATAAAAACAACAGTATATAGTTTTAAAAGTAAATTAAATAGATAAAATAATATTAATTTAATTTAATAAAAAAAAATCTTAATTCAAATGAGGAAACTGATTTGTAAGTAGTGTTTACATATGTTCCCAAAAATGCCAAGTATACCTTTAACCTTCAATATAATGCTTGTGAGTATGAGAACACACTCTGTTTATTATAAAACATACTTTTTCATTTCAATTAAACAAGATAAATTTCAGTTCTGAGTTTGTAGATGAGAGACAAGCCTGACCTATGCAGGTGGAAAGGAAGCAATACTGCAGCTCCATTTGCTCGTTCAGCCAGTCCAGGCACTTGTCTGTCCCAAATGATGATAATTTGTTCTGCAGTCTACAGCGAGAACTATGACCCCCTTGCTTCCTAATTCTTCTAGGATTGACACCTATTTAAGATAGAACATTTCATCAAAGTGTGAGAGTAACATTAGTTTGTTTTTTTTTAATTCTGAGTTTTCGATTGTTTGTTTGGTGCAATTACAGAACTGGCTCTTTCAGTCTTTGAGGGGTTGGCATCTTTGTTTTATGTTCTGATTAGCAACTGGTAGAAACATAAGTACAAAAAAGACAACTCGCATTTACGAGCTTGATAACTGAGGTAGAACCTGAATGAAAGCTGCAAATTTGAGGACTAGAGTTGCCCATCTCTTGTATAAAAAATAAGCTGACCACACAGATGACCTGTTTTGCAATATTCTTTAAGGCGTCCTTGTAGAGGCTCTTCTTTTGATTGGGACTGTGGTCTGCAGGTCGCCATGGAGGGGGCATTTTCCTTGCCTTTTCAGAGTACCGCTCCTGTTCCTCGGCTGTGGTGCTCCTCCAGGTCCTGTGTAAAGCCTGCAACTTCTCTTTGTTAGTGTTGCCCTCTGTAAAGAGCAAAATATTATATTTTATTATATCCAGTCACATCATCTATGTTTTGTATTTTGCTTTTTTTAAATGCCTTCGATACATTAAAAATGTGTTCTGTAAGGAAAAAAACCTGTAAGTACCTTGTTTTGATAAGTTCTCACTGTAGAGCACATCAATGCCCCTCTTAGCTCTTTTTGCAAGTTTAACTGGGGTGCTCTCTCCTCTTCACCTTCTTTTTATAATTGTCAATCCACCTCTAAAAAAATAATGCATTTTTACTTTACAGTATTATCAAGTGCATTATTGAATTAACTGCAAGGCAACTCTCAAATTGCACACGATATAAATTAAAACCTAGCCAGTACAATTCCCTCATAAAAATTAAAATGAAGCAAAAATCAAGTTTTACAGTATGGCAAATTACACTTAAATGCATCACTGACATCTATCAGTGATACATTCACTATATAATCCTGGAGTAGCTTTCACAAATGTTTCATACACAAATCAGATCACCTCACACTAATCTACAGCAATGTAGAATTATATACAGTAACTAAAATCACTGGCCTAAAATATCTTCATACTTTGCATATACAGATGTACAAACGTACATGTGTATATGCAATTTATAACTATTACCTTTACTTCTCTCTCTGGTAAACCAGTCTTGTCAAAGGCTAATCTTAACAAAGATTTTCCCAGATCAGATGAGTAATTATTCATTCCTTGCACATACAAAGTAAGCAGGTCCTGCTCATTTTGACTAGCGACACTAGTGTTTACACTGAGGCGTTTGTTGACAGTGCTGCAAAATAATAAATACATCTTTCAAAAGTGCCATAATAGTATTCATTCACATCAGATAGTTACTATATAGATTATTCCTCCTTTGTGTTTTTAAACATGTTTTGAGTAATAATAGTACGACTACTACATCTAATAATTAATTTGGCAAATACACGATTCACTATTCAACTACATAAATTATATTTTATATCATTTTAAATAAAGTACAGTTTTACAATTAACTGTAATACCAGTACTTCTCTTAAGTACATTACATACCTTCCAACTGATAAAGAATCCATCTCATCGTATGAAGTGATAAACCCGCTCCACGACCTACATGTGTGCTTCTGCAATAGTCTAGGGCGATATCATTTTTGGATACGAGACTAATGTGAATTGTGGGTACAGGAAGTTATTATTGATATAAAACTCTGGCATATAATAATACCATTCAAAGAATCAATTCCAAAAGAGAGCATCTTAAAAAAAAAGATATTTGCTGTTAATATTTGATTATATAACATGTACACCCCTTTTTTGTAAGTAATGGTTTGTTCCCTCGATTTTTTTTCACCCTCACTTTACAATGTTATGTCTGATCATTTTTCCACACACTTCTTTAATTAAAATAATAATAATTCATTTTTTTAACTATTTAACTATTTTTAAAAAGATCGTCAACTAAAAATGGTTCTGAAATGGTCTCCAGTGCATACAAATTGTTTGGCAGTTGTACATGCATTGAAGTGGTAAAGTAGTGGGAATTTGGATGCAATTGTTGCGAGGTGGGGGCTGCACCTCTTCTGCTAGAAGCCAAGGCATACGCCTTTAGCATAATTCAAATTTGGCACAGCGAAAAAACATCAAAATTGACACATATAATCTTGGAGTGGACCTACACAAGATATGTCAAAGCTGAAATCCAAAACATTGTAGTTTTAGAGTAATTGCTAATAAACACAGATATTGCTTAAGGTGGCTTCTTGCCTCACCACACCCTATCTTGGTGACAGTGAACTAAATGTAATTTGTATCATCAAGGAAATATGTGTCTTCATCATTGTCATCATTATTATTATTTATTTCTTAGCAGACGCCCTTATCCAGGGCGACTTACAATTGTTACAAGATATCACATTATACATTATTTCACATTATACAGATATCACATTATTTTACATACAATTACCCATTTATACAGTTGGGTTTTTACTGGAGCAATCTAGGTAAAGTACCTTGCTCAAGGGTACAACAGCAGTGTCCCCCACTGGGGATTGAACCCACAACCCTCCGGTCAAGAGTCCAGAGCCCTAACCACTACTCCACACTGCTGCCCTATTATCATCACTCTCATCGAAATTAGAACATGGGAAGAAGCTATAGACACCCTGGGAGATAAAAGGTACAGGAACACCAGCTGCAGAGTACCTTTCAGACATGTGTGGAGTTATATGTTCTAAATGAGCCAATTCAAGAATGACTAGACTCTTTCTTCCCCTTTCAAACAGTGTAGTGCAGTTTACTATCAGCTGTTGTTCCAGCTCTGCATGCTTTTCATGCATAGTTTGAGCCAAATGCAACATGTCCTGCTTTATCAGGAGTTGTTGTTCTGCAGCTCTTGTGTAGGTCTGCAGCTTCCAAGGCTCTTCTCCTGGTGCTGTTGGCAACCTGAGACACCAATGGCCTGACAGTGCTTACATTATAAAGCTGAAAAACAAAAAACTGATATAAATACCTCAGTAAACAAAAAAATATATTGTTCATCGACTGTCATTAAACATTTAAAACTGTAACAATCAGTTGGACAAAAGTACATTTAAATAAATAAATAAATAAATAAATAAAAAGGATAATACCCTATAGATGTATTTCAAAGGGCTGGCAATCACATGTATGTTTATATTGTGTAAACCAAACTTTCACTATAACATCTCTATTTATCAGAATTCTTTAAAAAAGAAACAATATGGAAATGTTTTTTTTAAGTTAAAAAAATCTAAAAGAACAAGACATATTTGTAAACTTTAAAAATAAATAGATGTGTACAGGTAAGTAAATTCACATCTGTCATTCAGTGTATTTTTTCAATGTACTTAAAGCTAGTCAGGAATATTATTACTTGTAACCTTTTCCTTAAAGTTCAGAAACAGATCGGAGGAGGTATCCTTTGCATCCACAAGAGAAATTGTAGCTGGGAGATCACCTTCTGTACTGCTGAAGCCCAGGCTGTTAAACACACACATTATATATATATATATATATATATATATATATATATATATATATATATATATATATATATATATATTTCTATATTAAATCTGTACGTGAACATGCACTCAAGTAAAGGAAAGTTCATCATGCACTATCATGCCATTCCGTATTTTGCTTGTGGCTTTTCAGATACAGTACATTGATTTTACTTTAGCAAAACTATGAAGAAATCACAATACATTCACATTACACATGGCACAAACTCACACATAGGATTGTTTGTAGCTCAGCACTGTAGACAGACACTATATACAGTTGAGAAATACTGTACAACGTATTCAATCTTTTTTCCCTACTCCATTAAAACCACATTTACCTGAATACTTGCTCCTCACACCAACCAAGAAGTCCCTCTCCACAGCTAAAAGCCTGATCTTATGCAGCATTTCAAGCTTTTTAGCTTCTTCTTGGTTCAAAAGAGCTGTTTGGTACTCTATGTGTCCTGGCTGCCACCTTTGAGATATTTTCAGTCTCACTTCCATGGCACAGAGTTCTTCATTTAATCTATGTATTGAAAAAATATAAGCAAACATATTGATTTGTGAATATTTTATAGTGGTTTCCCCATTACATTACTGTACCTGTTTCTAATGCAGGTTTATTATCAAGTGTTATAAAGCAGATTAAAACAGATATGTTTTATTCCAACATTCAAATACTGTAAAAATGGTGTCAAACCGCAGACGAATGGCGGCTGCTGAAGATTCGCCTATGTAAATAAAAGTGAATCTCATTACATGATAGAATTTTGTAAGCATATCTCCTATTTTCCCCTGTATTGTATTCTGCCTCCAAGTCCCCAATGCTGGAGTTATCAAACATGTAGAAATCACCAGGATTTCCCCATTTCTCATGACATGTCTCCTGACTCAAAGCACCCCATCCAATGTGGGAGATATGCTGACCACTGTGAAAGTGATTACACCACTGATTGATTTGACTTTGAGTTTGATTTTTATATAGCGCTTTTATCCAAAGTGCTTTACAGTGATTAGGAAAGCGATATAATTGGATGAAGGGAGTGGAAGAATATGGGGAAGCAGTTATTTGTGACTTCTTAGCCAGGACACTTGGGTTGGCACCCCTACTCTTTTCAAAATGTGTCATGGGATCTAATGACCACAGAGAGTCGGGAACTCGGTTTAACGTCTCATCCGAATGACAGTCAGTGTACTAAAATCATTGGGACATAATTACCCTGAAACCTGTTCACTCAGTTTTTCCTGCTCTACATCACCCAGGCTGCTTAAATCAGTCATCTGCTCTCTGAAAATTTGAAATAAAGACCACTAAACACCTATGCAACACTAAGCAGATTTGGTACTTCTAAAAAAAGAAAAGGGCACAATACTTTAAAATGACTATCAGATAATTGAGAGATTAAATAAAAATAATAATCTGTAGTATAATAATTAGGTCCAGTGTCATTTTCTTTTTAGAGCACCAGATTATTAATTTATCCATATAATTATGATTTTTATTTTCCATGTAATTATGTGAGAATTTGCACTGTACCTGAGAAAATAGTATGTTCTCAGTTTTCGGACATAAGTTTCCTTTGCGTCATGTTTATCTGAAAAAAAAAAACTAACAGCAACAGCTTTAAAAAGAAAAACAAAAAACGTGTTCAAATACACTAAATATAGGTATTTGTGAAAAAAAAACAATGTTTTCTAAAATGACACTAAGGTTTGTTTGGTTACAGTTTTATTATTATTTGTTTATTCTCTGCATAGTCAAGAATGTGAAATATTTCTCCCTGTAGCTTTCATAATCTTAAAAAGGAAACACATTTTCAAAACAATAGCAATGAATACTAGAGTGTTTGACAAAATCAACCATCGCACACACACACACACACACACACACACACACACACACACACACACACACACACTGACACACACACACACACACACACACACACACACACACACACACACACACACACACACACTGACACACACACACACACACACACACACACACACACACACACACACACACACACACACGCACACACACACACACACACACACACACACACACACACACACACACACTGACACACACACACACACTGACACACACACACACACACACACACACACACACACACACACACACACACATATATATATAAGAAAATCCAAGAACAGAAGAATAAAAAACAATTGTACCCAAAAGATGTCTGACGGTTTGCTTCTCAGCTAACATTTGTCGCTCTACTTTTTTCCAGAGATAACAAGCATCTCTCTCTTTCGGGTATCATCAACTGAAAAATACTGACATCTTATTAAAAGCTTTAAGGAAAAATACTAAATCATTTAGCTATATCAGATACTATAAGGGCCTGGCCAGACAACATAACTGATCTTGAGAAACATACTGAAAAACATTCTAATTAGTCCTGCACAGTGCGTCCACACTAGTACCAACATTCGGGACTACAGAAATCGTACCATGGTAAAATAGATAGTACCATATAGTACCGTGGTATAGTGTTGCATTATACTGTAGATACCATGATACTAAAAAAAGTACAATCGTATTATCATGGTGGTACTGCAGTATAGTAACAGAATAGTGCATTGTACATCGATAGTATAGGATACATTGTGTACCAATGTTTTCTGTCATTTATTTTAATTATGTATCCATGAGCGTTATATTACTGTATTTAACTTTAGGTTTTTAAGTTTAATTTAGTTTTCACTGCACTTGTTTTGAAAGCAATAAAAAATGGGAACATGGGTATTCCATACTTTTTATTTTTTTAAATAATCAATCTTTCTTTTCAACAATAAATGCTCAAGTCCCTTTTGCCATTGTATAGTTGTGTTTATTTGTTTTCACCCAGTGAACACCTTTTTGATTTCTTGTTATTTTGTGTAGAAACCAACAAAATAACTATTTTGTGTTTAGGCTATTTGTTTAATTGAAGTCTTTTTTGTTTAACTGAAACCTTGCTATTCTGTCACAAATGCTATTTTTTCAGGTTCAAATGGAACCCTTGTTTAGAAGAAAGGCTGATGGCAGCTCAATCTGACTGATACCTCGGCTGCCTTCAAAGTGAAGGAGGAAAACCGCAGGAGACCATGGTCCAGGGCCACTTCTCAGAGAAAGTTTTGAGCTCAGCTAGGAGTGCTGTTTTGTGTGAAGGCGGGGACCCAGACAACAAAGTGCATGTTTTGGGACAACATGAACTTCAGTTTGGTGTTTTCAGGGGGCAGGTATTTAAGTGGGTTGCAGAGAACGCCTTGGGATGGAATGGATAAGGACACAACCTCAGGCTCACGAGACTCTAAAAACCACAGTGTTAACAAGCTGTCTTTCAAGGAGTACACTGAGCTTTTTCCAGAGAGAAAGGAAGCCATCGACCAGTAAGCCACAGCCAACAGCAGTGCCTGCACCCGTGTCATCATCCCTTTTGTTCACTGATGGTTGGAAAGATGCCTCCCCACAGGCCCTTGACAAAATAATCTATAAACTGGTATCGCCCCAGAAGGTTCAACCATGTAAATTCGAATTTGAATCAATGCTTATAAAAATAATGATCTTCACATTATAACTACTTCATAGGTCTCCCTTTCAGTGCTAATTTCATTATGTATTACAATCTTTTGCAATGCATAGTTATAACTTATTGAGAGATTTAAGCTTGGGTGCTATATAATGAATGTTTTAGTATACACATCAAATACAGGCATTATTGTATTTGGAGGAAAACAGTCAGTTGATATAAATGATATGTGGTCCAGTTACCATACCAGGTAACTATTGCTGCTGTATTACTAACTCAAATGTACAACTTTAACCAGTAGGTTCCAAGTCCTTGTATAAACAGAGGAGAAATTTTTAAAATATTTAAGCCTGTGCTCTTAGTTCAAACCATAGCACTTCTGTGGTGTAACTGGTGAACACATCGGCCCTTTGGGTAGAATATCCAGGTTCAAGTTCTGGTGGGAGTAAAAACTGGTTTGAAATAAAGATGGCTTTAAACACTTCTAAATGATGTACATAGAAATAATTCACTTTTAAAATAGTGATTAGCAAATAATGACAGGATTACAAGAAACAGTGCTAATGCACTTAGAAGTAGTGTGTTGTTTTTAACACATTACTGAGTTTCATTTTGTATTGTTTTGTTGCACAGTCTGTGTTGGATAAAGCACTGTTCTGTATTTTTCATAATATTTCAACACAGTGTGTTAATGTGTTAGAATGAACCTAATAGCATAATTGTTTTAGCCCAATTCTTGAGAATTCAAGTAACTTCAAAGCAAGCAGCATGTTTTTCATTTCATGTTTTATTGTTCTATATCTTGGTAGCACAAGAGAGATTAACAGATGATATTGTTAACACAGTCGGTAGAACTTGAGACTCTTAATTGTAGGGTTGTTGGTTCGATCCCCATGTTGGGCGCTAAGCTTTCGCTACATTTTTAATGTGAGCTCTCTAAACCACCATTGCCTTGCTGATGAAAGTTTTATTCAGCATAGCTACCAAACAATTGAGCGTTGCAAGTTCTCTCCTCTTTGCCTCCCCCTACATATCGGGCGCTTCCACTACACTTTTATCAACAATACCAACAACATGGCATTGTTAGACCTCGTGGCGCAACAGTAGCGTGTCTGACTCCAGATCAGAAGGCTGCATGTTCAAATCACGTCGAGGACAATCTTTTTACGTATTAAAAAAAACATGGTGATTTATTGCAGCGTGTCTGGATTTCAGTGGTTGGGCTGACAATATTTTTAGAGAACAGCTGTGAGATGGAAAAGAAACCCTATGGGAGTGCAAGAAACCAGTTAAACCGTGGCACGTCTGCTCATTTTACACATTACCAGCTCAATAGATATGTACATTTAATTGTTTTTCCAAATGCAGCACTTTACATTGTTGTGTTTGTTTCCCATTTTATCACTGGGGTGGAGGGATGAAAATAGTTGAAGTGTTGTGTAAATTGCCATATTATCCTGCTATATGTATCCTCACCAACTATGCTACCCAGCTCCTGGTCCAGGCCCTGGTACTCTCCCGCCTAGACTACTGCAACTCCCTCCTGGCTGGCCTCCCTGCATCCGCCACCCGTCCGCTCCAGCTCATCCAGAACTCTGCTGCTCGCCTGGTGTTCTCTCTACCTCGCTTCGCCCACGCTACTCCACTACTCCGCTCGCTCCACTGGCTCCCGATCACCGCTCGCATCCAGTTCAAGACTCTTGTACTAGCCTACAGATGCCTTGATCAGACTGCACCCAGCTACCTCCAGACCCTCATCTCTCCCTACACCCCCACTCGACCTCTCCGCTCCGCCTGCACTAGAAGACTGGCTCTACCTCCGCTACGCTCCCCTGCCTCCCGAGCCCGCTCCTTCTCCACCCTTGCTCCGCAGTGGTGGAACGACCTTCCTACAGATGTCAGGACTGCCCAGTCCCTGACCACATTCCGGCGCCTCCTTAAGACTCACCTCTTCAAACAGCACCTGTAGAACTCCTCTGTTGTATCCTGGGACACTATCACCCTTCATTAAAATATGCTTTATTTTGCTCTTATCTGCCCCCTATTTTACTGCATTTAATCCTGTACCTCAGAATATTGTAATCTGCCAAGTGTTTAATCTGTAGTATTTTGTACTTAATCATATCCTGATGTAACTATCACTATTTAATCATATCCTGATGTAACTTTCACTATTATCTGCTGTATTATTGAATTGTGGTTTGTCACACTTGAGAATTATTGTATTTCTTGTTCTTATTGTATGACTTATATTGTAACACTTGAATGTATTTGTATTTGCTTGCGATTGTAAGTCGCCCTGGATAAGGGCGTCTGCTAAGAAATAAATAATAAAATAATAATAATAATCCATAGTTCTAAAATGAACATTGCCCGAACAGGGACTTGAACCCTGGACCCTCAGATTAAAAGTCTGATGCTGAGCTATCCAGGCTCGTACATGAGGCTTGTGCTTTGTAAAACCAAAATCAAGTTTGATTTTCGTTGAAAAAGCATGGCTGGTCATGTGCTAAGGGTGTTGCTGGTACGTTTGTTCAGAGATAAGAAACTGTCCAGAATCAATGGTGAATCATTGCAATAAATGGTAAAAACAATCTTGCAATGTATTTACTTAAAAATGAAAAACAATTTAAAAAGGGGAGACATGTGAAATGTTAACACGTGTAGAGGCTGCATGTCCAGAGTATGTCCCCGATACAGAAGGAAGCGACACGGGACGGCTTTAAACCGAGAAGAATGTCTGTTGAAAAAAAGGAACAACCTGTTAAAAAATGTACATACTTAACCCAACACAAAATAAAATAATAATAATGTGAGACCCTGTGTACATTGTTAACATTTTAAAAACCTTATTGCATTATTTATTTTACACAGCTGGATGTACAAGCACGTGTAAAACAGCACCGTCGGGTTCTGTCATGCCGTAGCAAGTGTCTTGCGTTTAAAACATTAAAATGTCCAATAAAAAAAGAATACAAACCGTGACTATCAGCTGCTGCTATGTTAGACTTGTTACAATGTATTTACTTAAACTGAAGAAAAAAAAAACAGTTTTAAAATAAAACGGTACAAACCTTTTCAGTGTCAGTGCTTGTCTGGATCTGACTCAACAAACAGAGAGAAATGCGAGTGTGTGCTGAGGGGGCGTTGTGGAAGTGTCACCACCTCTTCCTGTCACGGTCTTGTAGTTTTTACAGAAGTTTTACCTCGGTTAAGGGTCATGTGTGTAGTTTTAAAGAAACAGTTTTAAAGATTGTAGTTCCAAGTCAATTTTGATATAAAGAAAACAAAATGTTACCGTAAAATGGTAAATAAAACTAAAGTATAGAGTTGTTGTTGTATTTATTAATTTATTCAAATAAAATAAGGCATATGTTGACCCAGCCGTACAGAAAGATCAGTTTGGGTCTCTCTTGGCAATGCTGGAGCGGCCTGTATGCTTATGCAGAAGTAAACGAACACAAAAGAAAACAAAACTACAGACTGAAGGATTATCAATTGAACAAAACAGTCGTTAGGCACGTATTTAAACACTTTGAAAGCTGGTGTTTATGCTGAAATGCACGGATCATGAATGTGTATTATTTAAGTTTATTTAGTTTAAAGCTTAAAAACGTCAAAAAAATTGCTACAAACATTGACTATCAGCGGTCATATTTTAGACAATTTCCAAATTTTTTACAAAGTATTTACTTAAAACAAAAAAAAGGTTTTAAAATAAAATGTGACAAACTTAGGCTGTGTCTATTCTTGTGTGAGCATGGCAAACAGAGACAATTGTACAAGCGACAAGCCCCCCTCATGGGTGAAGGGCTGGGGATTACACTGGCCTGTGGTGATAGGCGATAAGTGACTGGTGTGTTTTATTTTAAGATGCTGTACAAGAGTTTGCTGTAATTCCTTTAGGTAGAATGAGAACAGTTTCAAAGAGGGGAATGGTAAACAATTTATATGTTTATTAATACAAGAATTGGCAGTGTTGGTGTTTGTGTTAAATAAATGTAAAAAACAGTCATTTATTGTATAGATAGCCCCTCTCAATAATGATATAGAACACTTCTCGTTACACAGTATGTCACTCCCGTTTAAAAAGCAAGACAGCTAAAGAAGTGCACAGCGCATTTCAAAGCCTCCAACCTGCTGTGTCCTGCGCTGATATCTAGAGGTTGTCCAGACAGTTTCACAGTTTTTCTCGGCACAGGGCACGTAGAATGTCAGTTATCTGTCATACAAAGCTGCTGGCTAAGACAGATTACGTTTAGTCCTGATGGTTGGTTGGCGGTGCACACATGCATTTAGTTGTACTGAAATATGTATTGAGAAGCACTGAAAAGAGCTGTGTTGATCGACTTAAACATCTAGGCTAACAATCTTTGTTTTGCAGGCAGTGTTTTCGGGTTGTACAAGACCGTGGATGCCGTGACTGGGAATTGTTAGAGGGGACTAAGAAAATACACAGAGATCAAGGCTTTTGTGAACTGAAAAAGAGTCTGATGACATAAGCTTTTGAAAACCATTTGAGCGTTACAATTAAAGTGCTTTCTAGTGTGGGAATCTCGCGGTGAAATCTGTCTACAGGATTTTTTTTTTGAGTACATTCACTTGACTCTTTCAGAAATACTTATGTGTCAGTGTTCTGCAATGAACTACTGGGCAGTGCTGAGAAATTTGGCTCTAGTAATTCAGTTATGTTTACTGAAATTAAAAAAACCATAAATGCATTTTAGTCATCAGAAAACATTGTTTACAAAACATTTTCATAATATTGACAACAGGTAGAGGCCTACTTGGGCACACACTGTAAAGCTATTCACTTTTGTTGCCCTTTCACTTCACAGATCTGTTCCTGGAAATGAAAGCCAAAGATTGAAAGCCATGAAATTAAGAACAAAAGTTTGCTCTCTCTCTCTCTCTCTCTCTCTCTCTCTCTCTCTCTCTCTCTCTCTCTCTCTCTCTCTCTCTCTCAGTGAGTGTGTGTTTGTTATATTCTTTAATTTTACAATTATTTTAGTCAAGATGAAAACATGTACAAAGTGTTGAAATGAAGAAAAAAATAAATACATGTTTGCTTTTCATTTTACAGTATATCATTTGGATGAAGCTCAAGAGTTTGTTACAACTATTTTAGTTAATATGCTAGCGGATACAACATTGTGAAATGAAAAAAGCCAAAACAAAATAAATTTGTTATTTGAGTTTGTTATGAGAATGTCCAGTTTGTGACGGTCAGCTATTAAAATGTGGGGTTTTAAGATGCCAAAGTGGCCAACCGACCTCGTGGTGTTCACATTATCGACCTTTTAGAAACGCTTTCGTGTCAATGTTCTGCAACCAACGACTGTGTAGTATTGAAACATGTGGTGCTAGTAATTCAGTTATGCTAACTGAAATATTTAAAAAACAATAAACATGCTAATTTAAATAAAAAATCAGATTTAGTCATCAGGCAACATAGCTTACAAAACATTTAAAATATTTACAAACAGGTACTTAGCCACATACTGTAAAACTGTTCACTTGTATTGCGCTTACATGTTACAGGATTGTTATTTATTTGCAACACAAACATAGTTCTGGGTGTGTGAGCACATATTTTACATTTTATATGGGTACATTTTGTCTAAAAACACTCATCTATTCAATATATATATATATATATATATATATATATATATATATATATATATATAATAAATACTTAACGCAGATGTTAAGCATTTTCTTTGAAAAGAATAAGTTGTGAAGGTATCCTAAATTCACTTTAAAGATTTTTTCTTGGTTTACAAAATGACTTTGTCACAAGATACCGGCACAAAATGTTTTCTATTTTCATTCTATTTTGTATTTTATTACAGCAAAACCTGGAACAAGTGTGACAACCGGTTAGTGTTTCTTTTGTCAAAAATGTAAGCAAGTTTATCTTTGACAGATATTTACAAATCCCTACATTTATAATAAAGAATGAACAGTTAAGGGTTTGGAATGAACTTTTCTTCGTGTTGCACAGGATATTTGTGTTAATAATCTCAAGAGTGCAATGTACGGCAGAGGCATCGACATACATGTTAACATATGGATGCTACAGTGTTTGACAGCTAACCATTTTATGTAGGCATAGCGGATGAAGTGAACAAACTAATATCTCGACAAACGCAGGATATTGTTTACAGCTGGGAAACCCCTAGACACGACTGAAACTGGAACCATGACATATTTTTTGTTTAAGAAACAGTTTCCTTTGGGAAAGTAAAATTAATTTAGAATAAAGCTATAAAACACACAGCAAAAGTTATATACGTCCAACATTTCTTCCTGTCAAATATTACAATTAGTTTACACACAGGGACAGGGTGGGACAAACAATCAGGACATTAGGACAAGCCCCAATACAGTCTAAATAACGACCACGGGAAATTTAAATAAGTTCTTTGTTTAAAACGGTCTACATAACCACGACCACGAGGCATGTTTGCTCCGAAATAATCTTCCAAAATAGCTCTATTAGCGTAAGAAACAGTGAAAGGCTGCGATGCTCGTCTGACCGTCTCATCAGTAATTTAACTAGGCTGCTACTACAAATCCAAATACATGCCCTAGGTCAAATATGTTAATGTGTTTGATGTGGATGTGCATGCTTTGTTAAAGTCAGTGTATACTACGGCTGAATTAACTCTCTAGTTGTATCTAAATGTTGTGTAGTGTAGGCTATAGTGACTCTGGTATTTTTATTTGATTTTCCAAGTAGATTTTGCTGAAATGCTTAATATTAAATAATCTATGTAACAAACACTGTTTATGAACTTTATAGGAGTGTATTATAACTTGTAGATCTGGTATCAAACCGCATTTAAGTACAATATCGACCAATACTGATAAAATGATATGTAACTGTTGAATAAATGATAACGTGTTAAACATTTACATTGCAGACTATTTTGAATTATTTCTAATAACCTTGTCAAATAGAAAGTGAATACGTGTGTTTCTGAAGAGGTTTTTAAATAGTGTTTGATTCTGCCTATATAAAGACTTGTGGGTACAAGTTTAAAGATTTACTGTTAGGCATTCAACCCCAAATCAACAGTTTTAAATGCAAAGTCTGTAGAGTTTCTTTTAAACAAACCCCCAGAGACAATTTTCCAAATCTTTATAAACAGTTAAAAGTGTTAAAATCAGCAGGTCTCGACTTAATTTGGTGGTAGCTGTGGTTATAACTGTGTTTAAAGTCTGACAAAACATATATATATATATATATATATATATATATATATATATATATATATATATATATATATACCTGAATGTGTTTCTTCCTGTAAAGTAGCACCACATTTTTGATTTTATAGTTCAGTTAAATAAATCAACGCTAGCTTCAACATAACTGTTTGTCATAAAATGTACAGTTTGCATTTGTTTTAAAACATTAAAGTTCTGATCTGTTTGCAGTTTCTTAGGAGCACGGCCCTGGCTAAATATGTTTAGGCAAGTACACCTTCCCAAGCCTTTTCACTCTTCTCAAAGAGAAGGCCATGCATACTTAAACAGTACACCTAGACAATCAGATCATTATGTCTTTTATTAAACAGTACACCTAGACAATCAGATCATTATGTCTTTTATTAAACAGTACACCTAGACAATCAGATCATTATGTCTTTTATTGCAACTGTGGCACCATACATGCCGCTGGTAGCTAAAAGTGCTCCTCCTATCATTGTTAGAGCCAACAAGAGATAAAAGGTTTCAATTTGCCAGTGAATATTTGTGTTCTGTTTAATGCATGTGTTTTCTACTTATATATAATAAGCATTAGATACACTTTGATCATGTAAATTAAGCACCGCATACGATGTAGGTGACATTGGTACCTAGTTTCTCTATTGTATTTCAGTCATGTTATAATTCCCCTGGTAAAAAATGAAACGGTGGTGCTACCTCCCAGCTGAGGGAGATATTTATTTTCCTTCCTTTCAGTGCATTCAAACTTTGGCTTTTTTATTTTCAGGAACTTTGAGGTGACCACATTACACACCAGATAGGGTGGGTTTAAGATAGATAGCCACGAGAGACGACAAGTTAAAGAAGAACCCCTCACCCCCTTGTTTTTACACACTCACTAAACTAGGCCCTGCGTGGAGCTAAGGGCGTCGCTCGAAGATAAGAAACTAGGGGGCCCCAGTACTGGATAGCAGCATGGCTGGTCATGTGCTAAGGGTGTTGCTGGTATGTTTGTTCAAAGATAAGAAACAGTCCAGAATCAATGGCGAATCATTACAATAAATGGTAAAAACAATCTTGCAATGTATTTACTTAAAAATGAAAAACAATTTAAAAAGGGGAGAAATGAGAAATGTCAATTGTTACTGTAAAATGGTAAATAAAACTAAAGTATAGAGTTGTTGTTGTATTTTTTAATTTATTCAAATATAATAAGGCATATGTTGACCCAGCCGTACAGAAAGATCAGTTTGGGTCTCTGTCACAAAGACGGCCGGAGTGGGTGGCGTCAGACCAGAAGCAGGGAGTAAACAGACAGAGACTTGGGGTTTTGGTGGAGCTGAGCGAATGGTTTCGCTCAGCATTTAATAAAACAGCACAGAAAATAAAAGGTTTGAACAGACAAAAACACGGGACACGGCACTACACGCCAAAATAAAAAGACAAACAAAACGTACTAAACACTTAACAAACGGTGCACGGAGAGACAAACAAACACGGTGAGTACAAACACTTCTAGATATTATTTTTACTACTTTTACTACTTTTACTACTTTTACGTTCTCCTTCTCTCTCACCCGTTCTCCACTCTCGAACACCCAACCCTGAGTGCAAGAAATGTGCGTCTATATATACTATTGTGCTGGGATTCAATTACTAATTAATTATTCACTTGAATCCCAGCACGTGAATTAATTCTGTGCAACCCCGTGCTCACATATTACATTTAATCAGCACGTGAAGTGATTTGTGCTCTCCTCGTGCCTAAATACAAATCTACACTTTTTAAATACACGTGAAACACAGACCCGTTTATATCCCGTGTACCAATCTATACACCAACATTTACACACGCACGTAACATACAACACATAAATGCACACAGGGGCGGGGCGCATTGCCACATATACCCCCCCTTGTGCGCAGCACACATGGCCTCAACGGCCACCTCCCCCCTTAAAAATCCAGCAGTCCAGGACAAAGTCTCGGGCTGGGAAGGGAGGCTTCAGTGGGCCCATGCCTGGCCATGCTGTCAGCACCCCTGCCGGTAGTGGCACGACTGACAGCCTGTTGGTCCACTTCTGCAGCGAAACTGCTGCTGGGGAAAGTGGTCTCCTGACCTCTCCCGCTGTCTTTGTAGCCGGTAGCTCCCTTTGGTGGGGCTCCGACCACAGTACTGCCGGCAGCGAAGAAGCTGCAGTGGGAGCAGGTCTCCGGACCTCCCCCACGATCTCCGGCAGCGAAACTGCTGCAGTGGGAGCAGGTCTCCGGACCTCCCTCGCGATCTCCGGCAGCGAAACTGCTGCAGTGGGAGCAGGTCTCTGGACCTCCCCCACGATCTCCGGCAGCGAAACTGCTGCAGTGGGAGCAGGTCTCCGGACCTCCCCCACGATCTCCGGCAGCGAAACTGCTGCAGTGGGAGCAGGTCTCCTGACCTCCCCCACGATCTCCGGCAGCGAAACTGCTGCTGGGGTTGGTGGTCTCCAGACCTCCTCCCCCTTCTTCGTGGCCGACAGCTCCCCTTTCTGGGGCTCCGGCCACCGTACTCCCCGTGGTGGAGGTATGGGAAGCAGAGACAGCTCCTGCTGTTCTGCTTCTGGCAGTGGCAGAGGCAGAGGCAGCTCCTCTGCTCCTGGAAGTGGCAGAGGCAGCTCCTGCTCCTCTGCTCCTGGAAGTGGCAGAGGCAGCTCCTGCTCCTTTGCTCCTGCCGGT
The DNA here is from genome assembly GCF_902713425.1 of Acipenser ruthenus. Classification (NCBI taxonomy): domain Eukaryota; kingdom Metazoa; phylum Chordata; class Actinopteri; order Acipenseriformes; family Acipenseridae; genus Acipenser; species Acipenser ruthenus. The sequence continues at coordinate 10,180,185 of NC_081227.1, forward strand.
GTAGGTGGCGGAGGCAGAGGCAGCTCCGGCTGCTCTGCTCCTGCCGATGTAGGTAGCGGAGGCAGAGGCAGCTCCTGCTCCTCTGCTCCTGGAAGTGGCAGAGGCAGCTCCTGCTGCTCTGCTCCTTCCGGTGGAGGTGGCGGAGGCAGAGGCAGCTCCGGCTGTTCTGCTCCTGCCGGTGAAGGTGGGAGCAGCGTGTAGTCTCCTGCCGATGGAGGTGGGAGCAGCGTGTAGTCTCCCCCTTTTTCAGGGGACTGGTGCTGCTCTGCCTCTCTTGCAGCGGACTGGTGCGGCTCTGCCTCTGAAGGGGAAACCAGCAGGCATTCTTCCTCTGCTGGTTGTGCTGGGGAAACCAGCAGGCATTCTTCCTCTGCTGGTTGGGCTGGGGAAACCAGCAGGCATTCTTCCTCTGCTGGTTGTGCTGGGGAAACCAGCAGGCATTCTACCTCTGCTGGTTGTGCTGGGGAAACCAGCAGGCATTCTACCTCTGCTGGTTGTGATGGGGAAACCAGCAGGCATTCTTGCTCTGCTGGTGAAGGTGGGAACAGCTGCCTCTCAGGCTTCGGATCCCCGCGGTCCCCCCGTCTGGGCGCTGGACGCTCGCGGTCCCCCCGTCTGGGCGCTGGACGCTCGCGGTCCCCCCGTCTGGGCGCTGGTTCCTCCTCTTCATACTGGGTGGGGCATATGGCTAACGTGTGCCCATAAGCCCCACAGCCAGGGCATAACTCTGCTGCGAGGTTCTTTAAAAAAACCTCCCAGCCATCATCCCCGACCTCCTCCCTTTTGGGCTGTGGACGCCCCGACTCCTCCCTTTTGGGCTGTGGACACTCGGGTTCCCCCCACTCAGGCGTAGGACGTTCGGGTTCCTCCCACTCAGGCATAGGACGTTCGGGTTCCTCCCACTCGGGCGTAGGACGCTCAGGCTCCTCCCACTCGGGCTGTGGACGCTCAGGCTCCTCCCACTCGGGCTGTGGACGCTCAGGCTCCTCCCACTCGGGCTGTGGACGCTCAGGCCCCTCCCACTCGGGCTGTGGACGCTCAGGCTCCTCCCACTCGGGCTGTGGACGCTCAGGCTCCTCCCGCTCAGGTACTGGAGAGGGCAGCGACTGCTCCTCTCCCTCTTGCTCACTGGACGGCATCCCTCCCATGTCTGCAGCTAGGTAACCCAGCACCACCATGGTGAGGTCACGAACGGATGCCGGGTTGTGCTGTTGCTCCCAGTCCTCCCATCGTTTCCCATCTCGCATCTGCAGTGCGTGAATAACCATGGGGAGGTCACTGGCGAAGTTCCCCTCGGGGTGCACCAGCCAGTCCCATATTTCCCGGGACGGTGGGGAACCCGGTGGCAGTGGGGGTAGAGGGGTGGCTACTGCCCCGTTGTGGCTGTCCTCCTCCCAGCCCGGCATGCAGGATGAGGGCTGCAGCTGTTGTTGCTGCTGCTGCTTCTGCTGCTTCCTGCAGCTCTTTCTTCCCATCCTCGCTTTACTATTTTTTTTTTTTTTTTTTTTCACAGAACCCCCTCTCCTGGTCTGACGCTTGGAGGCGCTATAGATCCCACGCAGGACACCACGCGTCACAAAGACGGCCGGAGTGGGTGGCGTCAGACCAGAAGCAGGGAGTAAACAGACAGAGACTTGGGGTTTTGGTGGAGCTGAGCGAATGGTTTCGCTCAGCATTTAATAAAACAGCACAGAAAATAAAAGGTTTGAACAGACAAAAACACGGGACACGGCACTACACGCCAAAATAAAAAGACAAACAAAACGTACTAAACACTTAACAAACGGTGCACGGAGAGACAAACAAACACGGTGAGTACAAACACTTCTAGATATTATTTTTATTATTTTTACTACTTTTACTACTTTTACTACTTTTACGTTCTCCTTCTCTCTCACCCGTTCTCCACTCTCGAACACCCAACCCTGAGTGCAAGAAATGTGCGTCTATATATACTATTGTGCTGGGATTCAATTACTAATTAATTATTCACTTGAATCCCAGCACGTGAATTAATTCTGTGCAACCCCGTGCTCACATATTACATTTAACCAGCACGTGAAGTGATTTGTGCTCTCCTCGTGCCTAAATACAAATCTACACTTTTTAAATACACGTGAAACACAGACCCGTTTATATCCCGTGTACCAATCTATACACCAACATTTACACACGCACGTAACATACAACACATAAATGCACACAGGGGCGGGGCGCATTGCCACAGTCTCTCTTGGCAATGCTGGAGCGGCCTGTATGCTTATGCAGAAGTAAACGAACACAAAAGTTTTCAAAACTACAGACTGAAGGATTATCAATTGAACAAAATAGTCGTTAGGCACGTATTTAAACACTTTGAAAGCTGGTGTTTATGCTAAAATGCACGGATCATGAATGTGTATTGTTTAACTTTATTTAGTTTAAAGCTTAAAAACGCAAAAAAAATTGCTACAAACATTGACTATCAGCGGTCATATTTTAGACAATTTCCAAATTTGTTACAAAGTATTTACTTAAAACAAAAAAGGTTTTAAAATAAAATGTGACAAACTTAGGCTGTGTCTATTCTTGTGTGAGCATGGCAAACAGAGACAATTGTACAAGCGACAAGCCCCCCTCATGGGTGAAGGGCTGGGGATTACACTGGCTTGTGGTGACAGGCGATAAGTGACTGGTGTGTTTTATTTTAAGATGCTGTACAAGAGTTTGCTGTAATTCCTTTAGGTAGAATGAGAACTGTTTCAAAGAGGGGAATGGTAAACAATTTATAAGTTTATTAAAACAAGAATTGGCAGTGTTGGTGTTTGTGTTAAATAAATGTAAAAACAGTCATTTATTTTGAGATAGCCCCTCTCAATAATGATATAGAACACTTCTCGTTACACAGTATGTCACTCCCGTTTAAAAAGCAAGACAGCTAAAGAAGTGCACAGCGCATTTCAAAGCCTCCAACCTGCTGTGTCCTGCGCTGATATCTAGAGGTTGTCCAGACAGTTTCACAAGAGAATCGGCAATGCAATTGAGATAAACAATTGTTAGGGAGTTCTCGGCACAGGGCACGTAGAATGTCAGTTATCTGTCATACAAAGCTGCTGGCTAAGACAGATTACGTTTAGTCCTGATGGTTGGTTGGCGGTGCACACATGCATTTAGTTGTACTGAAATATGTATTGAGAAGCACTGAAAAGAGCTGTGTTGATCGACTTAAACATCTAGGCTAACAATCTTTGTTTTGCAGGCAGTGTTTTCAGGTTGTACAAGACCGTGGATGCCGTGACTGGGAATTGTTAGAGGGGACTAAGAAAATACACAGAGATCAAGGCTTTTGTGAACTGAAAAAGAGTCTGATGACATAAGCTTTTGAAAACCATTTGAGCGTTACAATTAAAATGCTTTCTAGTGTGGGAATCTCGCGGTGAAATCTGTCTACAGGATTTTTTTTTGAGTACATTCACTTGACTCTTTCAGAAATACTTATGTGTCAGTGTTCTGCAATGAACTACTGGGCAGTGCTGAGAAATGTGGCTCTAGTAATTCAGTTATGTTTACTGAAATTAAAAAAAAAACATAAATGCATTTTAGTCATCAGAAAACATTGTTTACAAAACATTTTCAAAATATTGACAACAGGTATAGGCCTACTTGGGCACACACTGTAAAGCTATTCACTTTTGTTGCCCTTTCACTTCACAGATCTGTTCCTGGAAATGAAAGCCAAAGATTGAAAGCCATGAAATTAAGAACAAAAGTTTGCTCTCTCTCTCTCTCTCTCTCTCTCTCTCTCTCTCTCTCTCTCTCTCTCTCTCTCTCTCTCTCAGTGAGTGTGTGTTTGTTATATTCTTTAATTTTACAATTATTTTAGTCAAGATGAAAACATGTACAAAGTGTTGAAATGAAGAAAAAAATAAATACATGTTTGCTGTTCATGTTACAGTATATCATTTGGATGAAGCTCAAGAGTTTGTTACAACTATTTTAGTTAATATGCTAGCGGATACAACATTGTGAAATGAAAAAAGCCAAAACAAAATAAATTTGTTATTTGAGTTTGTTATGAGAATGTCCAGTTTGTGACGGTCAGCTATTAAAATGTGGGGTTTTAAGATGCCAAAGTGGCCAACCGACCTCGTGGTGTTCACATTATCGACCTTTTAGAAACGCTTTCGTGTCAATGTTCTGCAACCAACGACTGTGTAGTATTGAAACATGTGGTGCTAGTAATTCAGTTATGCTAACTGAAATATTTAAAAAACAATAAACATGCTAATTTAAAAAAAAAATCAGATTTAGTCATCAGGCAACATAGCTTACAAAACATTTAAAATATTTACAAACAGGTACTTAGCCACATACTGTAAAACTGTTCACTTGTATTGCGCTTACACGTTACAGGATTGTTATTTATTTGCAACACAAACATAGTTCTGGGTGTGTGAGCACATATTTTACATTTTATATGGGTACATTTTGTCTAAAAACACTCATCTATTCAATATATATATATATATATATATATATATATATATATATATATATATATATATATATATATATATATAATAAATACTTAACGCAGATGTTAAGCATTTTCTTTGAAAAGAATAAGTTGTGAAGGTATCCTAAATTCACTTTAAAGATTTTTTCTTGGTTTACAAAATGACTTTGTCACAAGATACCGGCACAAAATGTTTTCTATTTTCATTCTATTTTGTATTTTATTACAGCAAAACCTGGAACAAGTGTGACAACCGGTTAGTGTTTCTTTTGTCAAAAATGTAAGCAAGTTTATCTTTGACAGATATTTACAAATCCCTACATTTATAATAAAGAATGAACAGTTAAGGGTTTGGAATGAACTTTTCTTCGTGTTGCACAGGATATTTGTGTTAATAATCTCAAGAGTGCAATGTACGGCAGAGGCATCGACATACATGTTAACATATGGATGCTACAGTGTTTGACAGCTAACCATTTTATGTAGGCATAGCGGATGAAGTGAACAAACTAATATCTCGACAAACGCAGGATATTGTTTACAGCTGGGAAACCCCTAGACACGACTGAAACTGGAACCATGACATATTTTTTGTTTAAGAAACAGTTTCCTTTGGGAAAGTAAAATTAATTTAGAATAAAGCTATAAAACACACAGCAAAAGTTATATACGTCCAACATTTCTTCCTGTCAAATATTACAATTAGTTTACACACAGGGACAGGGTGGGACAAACAATCAGGACATTAGGACAAGCCCCAATACAGTCTAAATAACGACCACGGGAAATTTAAATAAGTTCTTTGTTTAAAACGGTCTACATAACCACGACCACGAGGCATGTTTGCTCCGAAATAATCTTCCAAAATAGCTCTATTAGCGTAAGAAACAGTGAAAGGCTGCGATGCTCGTCTGACCGTCTCATCAGTAATTTAACTAGGCTGCTACTACAAATCCAAATACATGCCCTAGGTCAAATATGTTAATGTGTTTGATGTGGATGTGCATGCTTTGTTAAAGTCAGTGTATACTACGGCTGAATTAACTCTCTAGTTGTATCTAAATGTTGTGTAGTGTAGGCTATAGTGACTCTGGTATTTTTATTTGATTTTCCAAGTAGATTTTGCTGAAATGCTTAATATTAAATAATCTATGTAACAAACACTGTTTATGAACTTTATAGGAGTGTATTATAACTTGTAGATCTGGTATCAAACCGCATTTAAGTACAATATCGACCAATACTGATAAAATGATATGTAACTGTTGAATAAATGATAACGTGTTAAACATTTACATTGCAGACTATTTTGAATTATTTCTAATAACCTTGTCAAATAGAAAGTGAATACGTGTGTTTCTGAAGAGGTTTTTAAATAGTGTTTGATTCTGCCTATATAAAGACTTGTGGGTACAAGTTTAAAGATTTACTGTTAGGCATTCAACCCCAAATCAACAGTTTTAAATGCAAAGTCTGTAGAGTTTCTTTTAAACAAACCCCCAGAGACAATTTTCCAGATCTTTATAAACAGTTAAAATCAGCAGGTCTCGACTTAATTTGGTGGTAGCTGTGGTTATAACTGTGTTTAAAGTCTGACAAAACATATATATATATATATATATATATATATATATATATATATATATATATATATATATATATATATATACCTGAATGTGTTTCTTCCTGTAAAGTAGCACCACATTTTTGATTTTATAGTTCAGTTAAATAAATCAACGCTAGCTTCAACATAACTGTTTGTCATAAAATGTACAGTTTGCATTTGTTTTAAAACATTAAAGTTCTGATCTGTTTGCAGTTTTTTAGGAGCACAGCCCTGGCTAAATATGTTTAGGCAAGTACACCTTCCCAAGCCTTTTCACTCTTCTCAAAGAGAAGGCCATGCATACTTAAACAGTACACCTATACAATCAGATCATTATGTCTTTTATTGCAACTGTGGCACCATACATGCCGCTGGTAGCTAAAAGTGCTCCTCCTATCATTGTTAGAGCCAACAAGAGATAAAAGGTTTCAATTTGCCAGTGAATATTTGTGTTCTGTTTAATGCATGTGTTTTCTACTTATATATAATGAGCATTAGATACACTTTGATCATGTAAATTAAGCACCGCATACGATGTAGGTGACATTGGTACCTAGTTTCTCTATTGTATTTCAGTCATGTTATAATTCCCCTGGTAAAAAATGAAACGGTGGTGCTACCTCCCAGCTGAGGGAGATATTTATTTTCCTTCCTTTCAGTGCATTCAAACTTTGGCTTTTTTATTTTCAGGAACTTTGAGGTGACCACATTACACACCAGATAGGGTGGGTTTAAGATAGATAGCCACGAGAGACGACAAGTTAAAGAAGAACCCCTCACCCCCTTGTTTTTACACACTCACTAAACTAGGCCCTGCGTGGAGCTAAGGGTGTCGCTCGAAGATAAGAAACTAGGGGGCCCCAGTACTGGATAGCAGCATGGCTGGTCATGTGCTAAGGGTGTTGCTGGTATGTTTGTTCAAAGATAAGAAACAGTCCAGAATCAATGGCGAATCATTACAATAAATGGTAAAAACAATCTTGCAATGTATTTACTTAAAAATGAAAAACAATTTAAAAAGGGGAGAAATGAGAAATGTCAATTGTTACTGTAAAATGGTAAATAAAACTAAAGTATAGAGTTGTTGTTGTATTTTTTAATTTATTCAAATATAATAAGGCATATGTTGACCCAGCCGTACAGAAAGATCAGTTTGGGTCTCTGTCACAAAGACGGCCGGAGTGGGTGGCGTCAGACCAGAAGCAGGGAGTAAACAGACAGAGACTTGGGGTTTTGGTGGAGCTGAGCGAATGGTTTCGCTCAGCATTTAATAAAACAGCACAGAAAATAAAAGGTTTGAACAGACAAAAACACGGGACACGGCACTACACGCCAAAATAAAAAGACAAACAAAACGTACTAAACACTTAACAAACGGTGCACGGAGAGACAAACAAACACGGTGAGTACAAACACTTCTAGATATTATTTTTACTACTTTTACTACTTTTACGTTCTCCTTCTCTCTCACCCGTTCTCCACTCTCGAACACCCAACCCTGAGTGCAAGAAATGTGCGTCTATATATACTATTGTGCTGGGATTCAATTACTAATTAATTATTCACTTGAATCCCAGCACGTGAATTAATTCTGTGCAACCCCGTGCTCACATATTACATTTAACCAGCACGTGAAGTGATTTGTGCTCTCCTCGTGCCTAAATACAAATCTACACTTTTTAAATACACGTGAAACACAGACCCGTTTATATCCCGTGTACCAATCTATACACCAACATTTACACACGCACGTAACATACAACACATAAATGCACACAGGGGCGGGGCGCATTGCCACATATACCCCCCCTTGTGCGCAGCACACATGGCCTCAACGGCCACCTCCCCCCTTAAAAATCCAGCAGTCCAGGACAAAGTCTCGGGCTGGGAAGGGAGGCTTCAGTGGGCCCATGCCTGGCCATGCTGTCAGCACCCCTGCCGGTAGTGGCACGACTGACAGCCTGTTGGTCCACTTCTGCAGCGAAACTGCTGCTGGGGAAAGTGGTCTCCTGACCTCTCCCGCTGTCTTTGTAGCCGGTAGCTCCCTTTGGTGGGGCTCCGACCACAGTACTGCCGGGAGCAAAGAAGCTGCAGTGGGAGCAGGTCTCCGGACCTCCCCCACGATCTCCGGCAGCAAAACTGCTGCAGTGGGAGCAGGTCTCCGGACCTCCCCCACGATCTCCGGCAGCGAAACTGCTGCAGTGGGAGCAGGTCTCCGGACCTCCCCCACGATCTCCGGCAGCGAAACTGCTGCAGTGGGAGCAGGTCTCCGGACCTCCCCCACGATCTCCGGCAGCGAAACTGCTGCAGTGGGAGCAGGTCTCCTGACCTCCCCCACGATCTCCGGCAGCGAAACTGCTGCAGTGGGAGCAGGTCTCCAGACCTCCCCCACGATCTCTGGCAGCGAAACTGCTGCTGGGGTTGGTGGTCTCCAGACCTCCTCCTCCTTCTTCGTGGCCGACAGCTCCCCTTTCTGGGGCTCCGGCCACCGTACTCCCCGTGGTGGAGGTATGGGAAGCAGAGACAGCTCCTGCTGTTCTGCTTCTGGCAGTGGCAGAGGCAGAGGCAGCTCCTCTGCTCCTGGAAGTGGCAGAGGCAGCTCCTGCTCCTCTGCTCCTGGAAGTGGCAGAGGCAGCTCCTGCTCCTTTGCTCCTGCCGGTGTAGGTGGCGGAGGCAGAGGCAGCTCCGGCTGCTCTGCTCCTGCCGATGTAGGTAGCGGAGGCAGAGGCAGCTCCTGCTCCTCTGCTCCTGGAAGTGGCAGAGGCAGCTCCTGCTGCTCTGTTCCTTCCGGTGGAGGTGGCGGAGGCAGAGGCAGCTCCGGCTGTTCTGCTCCTGCCGGTGAAGGTGGGAGCAGCGTGTAGTCTCCTGCCGATGGAGGTGGGAGCAGCGTGTAGTCTCCCCCTTTTTCAGGGGACTGGTGCTGCTCTGCCTCTCTTGCAGCGGACTGGTGCGGCTCTGCCTCTGAAGGGGAAACCAGCAGGCATTCTTCCTCTGCTGGTTGGGCTGGGGAAACCAGCAGGCATTCTTCCTCTGCTGGTTGTGCTGGGGAAACCAGCAGGCATTCTACCTCTGCTGGTTGTGCTGGGGAAACCAGCAGGCATTCTACCTCTGCTGGTTGTGATGGGGAAACCAGCAGGCATTCTTGCTCTGCTGGTGAAGGTGGGAACAGCTGCCTCTCAGGCTTCGGATTCCCGCGGTCCCCCCGTCTGGGCGCTGGACGCTCGCGGTCCCCCCGTCTGGGCGCTGGACGCTCGCGGTCCCCCCGTCTGGGCGCTGGTTCCTCCTCTTCATACTGGGTGGGGCATATGGCTAACGTGTGCCCATAAGCCCCACAGCCAGGGCATAACTCTGCTGCGAGGTTCTTTAAAAAAACCTCCCAGCCATCATCCCCGACCTCCTCCCTTTTGGGCTGTGGACGCCCCGACTCCTCCCTTTTGGGCTGTGGACACTCGGGTTCCCCCCACTCAGGCGTAGGACGTTCGGGTTCCTCCCACTCAGGCATAGGACGTTCGGGTTCCTCCCACTCGGGCGTAGGACGCTCAGGCTCCTCCCACTCGGGCTGTGGACGCTCAGGCTCCTCCCACTCGGGCTGTGGACGCTCAGGCTCCTCCCACTCGGGCTGTGGACGCTCAGGCCCCTCCCACTCGGGCTGTGGACGCTCAGGCTCCTCCCACTCGGGCTGTGGACGCTCAGGCTCCTCCCGCTCAGGTACTGGAGAGGGCAGCGACTGCTCCTCTCCCTCTTGCTCACTGGACGGCATCCCTCCCATGTCTGCAGCTAGGTAACCCAGCACCACCATGGTGAGGTCACGAACGGATGCCGGGTTGTGCTGTTGCTCCCAGTCCTCCCATCGTTTCCCATCTCGCATCTGCAGTGCGTGAATAACCATGGGGAGGTCACTGGCGAAGTTCCCCTCGGGGTGCACCAGCCAGTCCCATATTTCCCGGGACGGTGGGGAACCCGGTGGCAGTGGGGGTAGAGGGGTGGCTACTGCCCCGTTGTGGCTGTCCTCCTCCCAGCCCGGCATGCAGGATGAGGGCTGCAGCTGTTGTTGCTGCTGCTGCTTCTGCTGCTTCCTGCAGCTCTTTCTTCCCATCCTCGCTTTACTATTTTTTTTTTTTTTTTTTTTCACAGAACCCCCTCTCCTGGTCTGACGCTTGGAGGCGCTATAGATCCCACGCAGGACACCACGCGTCACAAAGACGGCCGGAGTGGGTGGCGTCAGACCAGAAGCAGGGAGTAAACAGACAGAGACTTGGGGTTTTGGTGGAGCTGAGCGAATGGTTTCGCTCAGCATTTAATAAAACAGCACAGAAAATAAAAGGTTTGAACAGACAAAAACACGGGACACGGCACTACACGCCAAAATAAAAAGACAAACAAAACGTACTAAACACTTAACAAACGGTGCACGGAGAGACAAACAAACACGGTGAGTACAAACACTTCTAGATATTATTTTTATTATTTTTACTACTTTTACTACTTTTACTACTTTTACGTTCTCCTTCTCTCTCACCCGTTCTCCACTCTCGAACACCCAACCCTGAGTGCAAGAAATGTGCGTCTATATATACTATTGTGCTGGGATTCAATTACTAATTAATTATTCACTTGAATCCCAGCACGTGAATTAATTCTGTGCAACCCCGTGCTCACATATTACATTTAACCAGCACGTGAAGTGATTTGTGCTCTCCTCGTGCCTAAATACAAATCTACACTTTTTACACACACGTGAAACACAGACCCGTTTATATCCCGTGTACCAATCTATACACCAACATTTACACACGCACGTAACATACAACACATAAATGCACACAGGGGCGGGGCGCATTGCCACAGTCTCTCTTGGCAATGCTGGAGCGGCCTGTATGCTTATGCAGAAGTAAACGAACACAAAAGTTTTCAAAACTACAGACTGAAGGATTATCAATTGAACAAAATAGTCGTTAGGCACGTATTTAAACACTTTGAAAGCTGGTGTTTATGCTAAAATGCACGGATCATGAATGTGTATTATTTAACTTTATTTAGTTTAAAGCTTAAAAACGCAAAAAAAATTGCTACAAACATTGACTATCAGCGGTCATATTTTAGACAATTTCCAAATTTGTTACAAAGTATTTACTTAAAACAAAAAAGGTTTTAAAATAAAATGTGACAAACTTAGGCTGTGTCTATTCTTGTGTGAGCATGGCAAACAGAGACAATTGTACAAGCGACAAGCCCCCCTCATGGGTGAAGGGCTGGGGATAACACTGGCCTGTGGTGATATGCGATAAGTGACTGGTGTGTTTTATTTTAAGATGCTGTACAAGAGTTTGCTGTAATTCCTTTAGGTAGAATGAGAACTGTTTCAAAGAGGGGAATGGTAAACAATTTATAAGTTTATTAAAACAAGAATTGGCAGTGTTGGTGTTTGTGTTAAATAAATGTAAAAACAGTCATTTATTTTGAGATAGCCCCTCTCAATAATGATATAGAACACTTCTCGTTACACAGTATGTCACTCCCGTTTAAAAAGCAAGACAGCTAAAGAAGTGCACAGCGCATTTCAAAGCCTCCAACCTGCTGTGTCCTGCGCTGATATCTAGAGGTTGTCCAGACAGTTTCACAAGAGAATCGGCAATGCAATTGCGATAAACAATTGTTAGGGAGTTCTCGGCACAGGGCACGTAGAATGTCAGTTATCTGTCATACAAAGCTGCTGGCTAAGACAGATTACGTTTAGTCCTGATGGTTGGTTGGCGGTGCACACATGCATTTAGTTGTACTGAAATATGTATTGAGAAGCACTGAAAAGAGCTGTGTTGATCGACTTAAACATCTAGGCTAACAATCTTTGTTTTGCAGGCAGTGTTTTCGGGTTGTACAAGACCGTGGATGCCGTGACTGGGAATTGTTAGAGGGGACTAAGAAAATACACAGAGATCAAGGCTTTTGTGAACTGAAAAAGAGTCTGATGACATAAGCTTTTGAAAACCATTTGAGCGTTACAATTAAAGTGCTTTCTAGTGTGGGAATCTCGCGGTGAAATCTGTCTACAGGATTTTTTTTTGAGTACATTCACTTGACTCTTTCAGAAATACTTATGTGTCAGTGTTCTGCAATGAACTACTGGGCAGTGCTGAGAAATGTGGCTCTAGTAATTCAGTTATGTTTACTGAAATTAAAAAAACCATAAATGCATTTTAGTCATCAGAAAACATTGTTTACAATGTATATTATATTATTATATATATATAATAAATACTTAACGCAGATGTTAAGCATTTTCTTTGAAAAGAATAAGTTGTGAAGGTATCCTAAATTCACTTTAAAGATTTTTTCTTGGTTTACAAAATGACTTTGTCACAAGATACCGGCACAAAATGTTTTCTATTTTCATTCTATTTTGTATTTTATTGCAGCAAAACCTGGAACAAGTGTGACAACCGGTTAGTGTTTCTTTTGTCAAAAATGTAAGCAAGTTTATCTTTGACAGATATTTACAAATCCCTACATTTATAATAAAGAATGAACAGTTAAGGGTTTGGAATGAACTTTTCTTCGTGTTGCACAGGATATTTGTGTTAATAATCTCAAGAGTGCAATGTACGGCAGAGGCATCGACATACATGTTAACATATGGATGCTACAGTGTTTGACAGCTAACCATTTTATGTAGGCATAGCGGATGAAGTGAACAAACTAATATCTCGACAAACGCAGGATATTGTTTACAGCTGGGAAACCCCTAGACACGACTGAAACTGGAACCATGACATATTTTTTGTTTAAGAAACAGTTTCCTTTGGGAAAGTAAAATTAATTTAGAATAAAGCTATAAAACACACAGCAAAAGTTATATACGTCCAACATTTCTTCCTGTCAAATATTACAATTAGTTTACACACAGGGACAGGGTGGGACAAACAATCAGGACATTAGGACAAGCCCCAATACAGTCTAAATAACGACCACGGGAAATTTAAATAAGTTCTTTGTTTAAAACGGTCTACATAACCACGACCACGAGGCATGTTTGCTCCGAAATAATCTTCCAAAATAGCTCTATTAGCGTAAGAAACAGTGAAAGGCTGCGATGCTCGTCTGACCGTCTCATCAGTAATTTAACTAGGCTGCTACTACAAATCCAAATACATGCCCTAGGTCAAATATGTTAATGTGTTTGATGTGGATGTGCATGCTTTGTTAAAGTCAGTGTATACTACGGCTGAATTAACTCTCTAGTTGTATCTAAATGTTGTGTAGTGTAGGCTATAGTGACTCTGGTATTTTTATTTGATTTTCCAAGTAGATTTTGCTGAAATGCTTAATATTAAATAATCTATGTAACAAACACTGTTTATGAACTTTATAGGAGTGTATTATAACTTGTAGATCTGGTATCAAACCGCATTTAAGTACAATATCGACCAATACTGATAAAATGATATGTAACTGTTGAATAAATGATAACGTGTTAAACATTTACATTGCAGACTATTTTGAATTATTTCTAATAACCTTGTCAAATAGAAAGTGAATACGTGTGTTTCTGAAGAGGTTTTTAAATAGTGTTTGATTCTGCCTATATAAAGACTTGTGGGTACAAGTTTAAAGATTTACTGTTAGGCATTCAACCCCAAATCAACAGTTTTAAATGCAAAGTCTGTAGAGTTTCTTTTAAACCAACCCCCAGAGACAATTTTCCAGATCTTTATAAAGAGTTAAAAGTGTTAAAATCAGCAGGTCTCGACTTAATTTGGTGGTAGCTGTGGTTATAACTGTGTTTAAAGTCTGACAAAACATATATATATATATATATATATATATATATATATATATATATATATATATATATATATATACCTGAATGTGTTTCTTCCTGTAAAGTAGCACCACATTTTTGATTTTATAGTTCAGTTAAATAAATCAACGCTAGCTTCAACATAACTGTTTGTCATAAAATGTACAGTTTGCATTTGTTTTAAAACATTAAAGTTCTGATCTGTTTGCAGTTTTTTAGGAGCACAGCCCTGGCTAAATATGTTTAGGCAAGTACACCTTCCCAAGCCTTTTCACTCTTCTCAAAGAGAAGGCCATGCATACTTAAACAGTACACCTATACAATCAGATCATTATGTCTTTTATTAAACAGTACACCTATACAATCAGATCATTATGTCTTTTATTAAACAGTACACCTATACAATCAGATCATTATGTCTTTTATTAAACAGTACACCTAGACAATCAGATCATTATGTCTTTTATTAAACAGTACACCTATACAATCAGATCATTATGTCTTTTATTAAACAGTACACCTATACAATCAGATCATTATGTCTTTTATTGCAACTGTGGCACCATACATGCCGCTGGTAGCTAAAAGTGCTCCTCCTATCATTGTTAGAGCCAACAAGAGATAAAAGGTTTCAATTTGCCAGTGAATATTTGTGTTCTGTTTACTGCATGTGTTTTCTACTTATATATAATAAGCATTAGATACACTTTGATCATGTAAATTAAGCACCGCATACGATGTAGGTGACATTGGTACCTAGTTTCTCTATTGTATTTCAGTCATGTTATAATTCCCCTGGTAAAAAATGAAACGGTGGTGCTACCTCCCAGCTGAGGGAGATATTTATTTTCCTTCCTTTCAGTTCCTTTCATCTGGATGGTAGGTCTTCCTTCTCTCGAACTCCAGGAACGTCTGGAAAGGCCGGAACCGCCTGAAAAAGAAAAAAACTGGAACCGCCTGAAAAAGAAAAACTGCTCTCAACAGTCAACAAAATCTTTAAAGACCCTCGGCCTGGATTGGGCAAGCCAAAACCAGACTGAGCATTAGTCTTCCAAAAAGTTGCCGAGCTGAAGAAAAGCCAGTCAAAAATAAAAAAAAGTCTGTTCCTCTTCCCTCGAACAAACCTCTCACAGACCCTCGGAGGGAGCGGGCAATGCCACTACCCTCTAAGCCTTAGTCCTTAGAAAGATTTATTCGAACTGAAGAGAAGCCAGAGCGTGGCTTTGCTGGTGGCCGAACCCATCAGGTCAGCCCAAAGGCCTTCTCTACCCGGTGGCAAGGCAAAATGGGGAACTCTTCCAAAATCGCAACTGCTGTTCAGTCCCGGCAAAGGGACGCTTTGCTGCTGCTTCTGCCTTGAAAGTGAGGGCTCCTTGCCCCACTAAACAGCTCCATTTCTGCTTTACCTCCTCCTCCCACGAGTGCAAGGCCTTCTGGGTACACTGGCCTGCTGCGTGTGTAGAGCAGGCTCTCCCTCATCATCTAGTTAGGCCTGCCTTCCATTCTTACAAAAAAAAACAGCGGGAAAAATACAAACAAGAAAGTGGGAGGAGAGGCGTACGACACACAAACATACCGTTTAGCACTATCTGTCTCTGTCTGTCTTTACTTTTGACCTTTCTGAAAGTTGTGCACCAATCCCGGAGGTACTGCAATACCGGGTCGAAGCGTGGAGTGGACGGAGCAAGCCCTGGTTCCATCTCCCGCTTCCAAAAATATACATATACCCATCACAACCCTCCATTAGAGTATCATTTCTTATAACACCCACATACCCAATAAAATATACAATCATATTTTACACCCATCTCCTTTTTATTTACAACCCAGGTGTTAAATCTGGTAGAACAAAACAACACAGAATCAATATGGGTCAGAATAATGGACAAAAATTCAAAGGGCATAATAATAGGAGCATGCTATAGACCGCCAGATTCAGACGGCGAGCAAAATAATCTGTTATACAATGACATTCGAAATGTGTGCAGCAAAGGAGAAGCCATACTAATAGGGGATTGCAACTTCCCCCACATAAAATGGGAAAACCCGGTTGGGAGCACGACGGATGAAATTGAAATGGTGGAAATGACAAATGACTGCTTCCTAACACAATTTGTCAAGGCACCGACTAGAGGGGAGGCATGCCTTGATTTAGTCTTTTCAAATGACGAAGACAGAATAACTAAAACAGGTCTGAAAACCACGGGCAAACTCAGACCACAACATGGTCTCATTTGAAGTGCTTTTTAAAACCCCAAAAGTAATGACTAAAGCTAAGGTTTACAATTTTAGGAAGGCAAACTATGAAGGAATGAAACAGAGACTAACAGAAGTAGATTGGAGTAAAATACAGAAAACATCCACAGAAAAAGGATGGCTTTTTTAAAAAAATGTAGTACTAGAGGCGCAAAACAATTACATCCCAAAAGTAGACAAATCTAAATCTAAAAGAAAATTTTCAAAATGGTTTAATAGATCAATTAAAAAAAATATTCAGAGAAAAGAGGCACTTTACAGAATGTTTAAAAGGGACCAAGAACAAAGTACACAGAAAGAGTACTTGGAACTGCAAACACAAGTCAAAAAGGAAGTTAGGCCAAGAGAGAGATAAAAATGAGCATTGCTAAGGGGGCTAAAACCAATTTTAAAAAATCCATTATTCTACAGCAAGAGAACATTCAAAAGAGGAGTTAAAATGTTTAAGAGATACAAATGGCAAAATCATAGATGAATAGAAAAAAATAGCAAATGTATTAAATGATTACTTTTCACAAGTTTTTACAAAGGAGGATACAGGCAACATGCCCCACATGTCGAACTGTTCCTATTCAGCTTTAAATAGCTTTAGCATAACAGAGGCAGAAGTGTTAAAGGGACTAGGAGCTCTTAAAATAAACTAATCCCCTGGGCCAGATGAGATCCTCCTAATAGTACTCAAATAAATGAGTACTATTTACAAAATCATGCAACAGTCTCTTGACACAGGGGTTGTACCGACAGACTGGAAAATTGCAAACGTAATACCGATCCACAAAAAGAGAGACAAAACTGAACCAGGTAACTACAGGCCAATAAGACTGACTTCTATTATATGTAAACTTATGGAAACTATATCCTCTTACGCCCTCTAGTCCCGCGGGCGGAACACGGAACTGCACGTAAACATTATATTTCATAACTCATTTGTAATATTATTACAAAAGCAAAACAGAAAAAAAGCTGACTCAATATCAAAATCGTTGTTTTCCTACCGTCAAACAGGGAAGGAATTTTTCGAATCCGTCATTTCACCGCTGAGATATCCCATTCGCAATGTGTCTAGTACCCCCATGCTTCCAAAACAAATGCTATCGACTAGCTTGCGTTTTGCTGCTCTGGTCTTACAACCTTGATGACGGTGAAGTCTCCCTGATCACGTTGTAGGGGAGGTCACAAGCTTTCCATTCATACCTTTACTTTGTTTGTAGCCCAATCCATTACAGAGTAATCGATGTGCAAACAAACACGCCCACCTCTTGAATGAGATAAGGGGGAAAAAAAGCCTTTCAAAGGCAAATGCATGTGGCAATGGCTAGCCTGTGAGGTGCCAGAAGATAACATCCCTTTTAGAACTTAGTGTATCACTGGACATAAAGATTTACACAATGTTTATTTTTGGAGAGGTTTGGGGACCCTTGGGCTTAGCTTTGTAAAAACTCCTGTAGAATTTGATCCCTTTGTTCAAACAGTTCCAAATTTTTACCCAGTATAGTAGACATGTTGGTGAAGCACTGGAAAAAACTGGCTCTTTTCATATGCTACAAGTTGAAAAAATGACTATAGAACATAAAAAAATGAAAAGCGTTTGTTGTTTTTTTATGTATTTTTTCTGGATATCTCCTTCCAGTGTGGTACTGAGTAAGACTTTTATCACACCTGAGGTTTTAGTCCTGATGCCCAAGCGGTTACCTTGAATTCAAGCCCTGAACCATGCCTGTGCTGTCTATACTTTGGAAGATATTGTGATTTATTTAAGGGCACAGCCCCCCAGGCGGAAATTGCCTGTGAGGGGCTGGGGGTTTTGACAGGTTAAATTTCCTGCGGTCATTATTTAGACTGTATTGAATAGAAATATAGCTGAATATGTCAATGGTTTCTTCCCAGTTTCTCAAATCTCCACATTTCTAAGCCAAATAATCAAGTTTAATGTAAACTAGAAATTGTGATCTTCAATTTAAACCCACTTTTGGCTTTTTGGGGGATTTTTTGTATTTTTAATTCATTATTAGTAAACTGGCAGTTATAGAAACCAAGCAGAATATGTCAATGGTTTCTGCCCAGTTTCCCAATATCTACATATTTCCCAGCTAAATAATCAAGGTTAATGGAAACTAGAAGTTGTGATCTTTAATTTGAGCCCACATTTGGCTGTCTTGGGGCTTTTTTGCTATTTTAGGTCATTATTAGCAAACAAGAAAAGGGTTCTAGTGAAGTCTAGAATGGAAGTGAAAGCTCTCAGAAGCAGTCAGTATGTTCTTCTCAGACAGGAACAAATGTTGTAGGTCTCAGCTCGTATCTCTTCAACACATAAATGCTCTCTGGTAATGAGTCTACTGTAGTCCAGGTACATATTGAGATGGAAAAATGGGCAGTGACCAGCTCCTGGTGTTTGCATATCTCTCAGTTTTTCAGCAAAATGGTCGAGAATTAACACAATGATAATATTCAGTTCATTATGTAGACCAAAGTAGAATATATCAAGGCTGCAAAACAAGTAGACAATGATATAACAGTAATTCAACATTTTGTGAGAGTGGGGGAACTAGGTCATCAGTGACGATTCTCCCCCATTATTTCAATTAGCATGTTTGCCACCTCAACGGAGCAGCCGAGCCCCACCTCCTCTCTCTGCTCCACCAACCCCACCACCGGGACCGGGTCAACGACCTCCTAGAGCGCCGACCCCAATGGGCGACCTTGCCTCCTCTTCATGGAGACCAAGGTTGTCAAGTTACTTTGGGAGTGTCCCCGCCCTGCTCCCCTATACATATATTATTTTACTAAGGTGGAACACATATTTATTTACATTAAATATGCAGAACCCATAGTAAGTACAACATCTATCTAATCTGCAGGCGTTATTGTTATGCAAACTAAAAGCCTAAACATATATACTGCTTTTCTTAAACTATTAGTTCCCTTTCAATTCGAAGATGGCCACCAAACATCGTTTATGTGACATACGCCTGCCTATTGGTAGGTGTCACTGAGCTCCTTCTATCAAAGCCGCCGATAGGCCCCCTTCCACCAGTGACCTCCTCGGTCCCGCCCACCAAGGGGATAAACCCGTCACGCAGGGAAGGCTCGACCACTTTTCGAGACGAGACCGTGATGATGGCCGATGCGACCTCACGGTTGGTGGCCATCTTCTCTTTCAGGGAACCAGGGTTACGGTAAGTAACCTAACGTTTTCCCTGGAAGCTCATTAGCGCCACAAAGAGAAAAATATGTATTGCCTTATTACAAAATAATATTACCTAATATAAGATAGTGATGTGTTATTTCACAATAAATCGATAATGTGTGTCCCCCTGTTACAAAGAGGGGGTCCTGCTTCTCTTTTTTTGTCTCTAGGGGTCCGGTGTTGTGCTAAATAGTGTCACCAGCAGAAGAGTCCCATTTGTAGTGAGCGCCATTTCATGGAATTTTTAATTTTACATGGGAATATTGAATTAAATGATGGACATAATAACACATTTCTATGAAAAATACACAAACGGTTATAGTAGTGGATGTCTTCAAAAAGGTTTAATGAGATGTGCATACAAGTTCATTTTGGAAGGAATTTCTTGAGATTTTCAACTTCACTGAAAATATACATATACAGTAGGAGATGTGCAAAATTTTCTTCACATTGTGCATTGCGGTACTTCATATAATGTTTCATAACTACTTTACAATCTCCCAAAGAAATTCCATTACGTGATGAAAGTTAATGCTAAGGAGTAAATTGTTAAGTTTCAATGATTTGTGAGTTATTTATTGAAAAGAGTTAAGAACCATCCTGACGTAACGTACTGTACAATGTGAAGTGAATGTGTGTGCATATTTGGCACTTCTGTTTTCTCAAAATCTGATATTATTTTGTGATTGTCACAGACGGTTCTGGCATGTCCCTTTTGTGCTATAAGTCATTAGATCCTTTTGCAAGGAAGGCCTCAGTTGCAAGGATGTGCGGTTCTTTGATGGACGCTGTGACAGGTTGCTGAGTGGTGTGACGTCAGGCCAGAAGCAGGAATGGAAACTGACACCAGGGACTGCAGTTAAAGGGGCTTGCGCCATTTTATTTCAAATAATACAAAAATAAATAAAAGGTTTTAACAAAAAAGCACTGTGCTCACAGAACAAAATTAAAAAGTTAAACAAAATAATCACGAACACAAGAATAACAAGGTCAGGCTGAGCAACTACCTTCACTGATCCTTACGTTTTAAGTTTACTTTCGTTTTGTTTTGCTTGCTCCTCTCCACTCTCGCTCCTCATACACCCACCCAACGAGTGCAGCGAGTTGCAGGCTTTTATGCAGGTGACCATCACCCAATTTAGCAACAAATTAATCACTTAATTAATTCGGGAGATGGCCACCTTTTGCACAAGTTTTTCTAATTATTCCTGGCAGAGGACGATTACCCACTCTCGCCTCTGCCAGAACACATTTTAGATAAAACAATAACAAAAAACTGTGGTGCTTCGCCATCACAATAATAATAAATACATTTCTAAATAAATACAAAACCACACGGCGCCTTGCCGTCATAAATACATAAATTCAATAATTAAACACGACTCTCGTCGTCATATATATCTATACATAAATACAAATAACAAAACATATGGCACTTTGCCGTCATATAAATAAATAAATACAATAATAAATCCTAAAACAAAACAATTACAAAATGATACAGTGCACAGGGGTGGAGGGGGAGACCCCGTTCTAAAAATAAACAAACAATAACTGTACAGGGCTCCTCGCCCTGTTACAGACCCAGATTCAGTTAAAATGCGTTTGTCCACTGACGATGGGAATGAGAATGTAGAGATGGGAGCCCAGCTAACAAGATTTTGCAGGTATCAAGTAAAGGCCCTGGTCGCCCACACCTCTGATGTAAAATGCTGGATGCACAGGCCTGTCGTGGTGTTCGCAGAACCAGTCCGAGCTGAGCCAGGAGGAGAATTCGAATCTTGCTGGGAACAAGCTGACTTAATAGATATGGATTGGATGCTACAGAATGAAATACATTGTTAATAGTAATGTTGTAGAATTCTGTCTTTTGTATCCTTTTGAATAAGTCTGTGTAAGGTCTGAAAAAGAAAGCTCCTGGTATCAAAAGGTCAGGCCGACCTGCTGAAAGTTCCAAACATTCCTTATCAGACAAAAGCATTTAATTAGGCTCAGAGCCTTAAAACATGGTCTGACAGTTCTTCCCCAGGGTTCAAGAGAAGTCGGCCAGCCTGGAAGGGGGCAAGACTCCGTTACGTATTGACCCGGAAGGGTAATGACGTGGCAGATGCAGATTGGAGAGGCGGTTGCACTTGTTTACCAAGGGGTCATGGGTGACAGCATGAAAGGGGAAGGAGAATCGCAATCTGTGCCTTCGCTTTGGTTTAGTATTAGAACCTAAAAGGACTGTGAGAGACCCCAGAGAACGGAACAGTTTTGTGAGTGTTTTGTTTGTTTTTGTGTCTGTCAGTAATTTGTCATGTTAACCTATAGGTGGGGTTCAGGGGGCGGAGCTAGTCACTAACAACCTATCATCTGCTGTCATCAATTAAACCTACCTTATTTAAACATTAGTCACCTCTACCTCGCTGTCTTGTGTTTTTTCGTTTTTGGCTTAAACCTAAGCGATTTCAAGACCCATCTACTTTTGCGTACCTCAATAATGGAGTACTTACAGCAGTTGTCATTGGATTCGGAGGATTCCCAGGATTTTCTGTCATTAACAGATCATTCTCCTTCAGCTTCAATCCAGGGTCCATCCAGTCTCCGTTTTTTCTCCCCTTCTGCTATTTCAGTTACATCTGATCAGGCTCCTGATCAGGCTCTCGACCAGGTTCCAGTACAAATGTTGCCTACCGTTCCTGCCACCCAAACATCGAATCTGCGGCGATCCAAGCGTCTTCGGCCTCAGGACGCCCCTCCGGATCGATTGTTTTGGAAGGACTGGCCCATGAATAAATTGATAAAAACCCTTCTTAAAAATGGTAATGCGATTCCGGCAGGGAGTGATAGAGAGTCTCTTTTCATTCTCTATTGCAATTCAGTCTCAGCAGAACCAGTCTTTCCTCCGAAAAAACATAATCAGCCACGCCCAGCCATTTAGCGTCCTAAAACAGACAGCAGGCAGTCTATTCCGGATCTAACCACCCCCACAACTAGCACCGCTAACCAGCAGCCAGCCATTGAAATCCAACATTCGCAAATATTCAACGAGATAAAATCATTTATGCAGCCTTTTTCCGATACTCTATCTTCGGTCAGTTCTCAACTGTCGGATTTAGAAAAAAGGGTGTCTGTTATGGAACAGGGAAAACAATCTACAGCGCAGTCATTAATTTCAGCATCAAATGCTGCAGTGCCGCCTACAGCTTTTTCCGGTCCAGCCCTAATTTCAGCCAGCGAAGCAGATCCTCCTATACAACCTCGCTACTGCATCTACATATGGATCCTCCTCTCCAACTGCAGCGAGACGTCACACTATATCTCCACAAATCAGACGTGTCATTCTCGAAGGTAAGTACATTAATCTTGTTTCACTATTAATGACGACTTCGGAATTCTTGGACCATAGAGTAGTCGATTGTGGAGAATTGGCGGTAACTCTAAAATCCAGAGATCCCAGACTGCTTAAAAATCTTACATTAGGGGAGTTTGTCCTTGCTTTCTCCATATTCAGAGATGTGTTATGCTCGGTATATCCTAACCGCAGAGCTGAATTGGAATCTTACGAATATTACATCGTGGAGCTGTCTGTCAGATACGGAGGGACTATGTTTTATGAGTATCATAAAGCATTCTCTGCAAAAGCAGCAGCGATATTGGCAGCAGATAATCACATCATCAATTGGGCAAAACCTGATCCAGATCTATTTAATAGAATTTTCGGTGGTTTAAGGGCTAATGCATGTGGGGTCTGCGCTTCAACAGCTCATTCAACAGCCCTCTGCCCTAAAGCTGCAATTGCATCAACTTCTAAAGCACCCGGTTTCGCCGCTAATTCATACAGATCTTCAGTAACTAATCCTATACATTCTTCAGCTCCCCTCGATCAATCTACAAGGAAAGACAAATACGGGCGCAGTATCAGATTTTCAGGAGGAAGACAAATCTGCAACAATTTCAATACTGGCTTCTGTTCGAATAGGCAATGCAATTTTATCCACATGTGCAGCAATTGCGGTGACGCTCACGCTAATACAATCTGCCCTTTAAAACGCAAGTGACTTTCCCCGATGCTCACCATCTTTACTCCTATAAACATCCTGGCGTTATCAAGTAAATTACAGAATCATCCCGACAGTAACTTAATTAATTACCTGATCGACGGATTAAAAAATGGTTTTTCAACCGGTCTTACTCAAATTCCTTCTTCCTCGTTCAAAAGCAAAAATCTTTATTCAGCGACTCAAGATCCACAATCAGTGCAGTCTCTCATCGAAAAACAAATTAAAAAAGGATTTATAGTCGGTCCATTTTTAGCTCCTCCTTTTCCAATATATAGAATTAATCCTATCGGCATTGCCACGAGGAAAATGTCAGGAAAAAAGCGTCTCATTATTGATTTATCAGCACCACGGGGGTCAAGCACCAGCAGCATTAACTCATTAATTCCCCAAGATCAATTTTCCCTGCATTACATCACTATTGCAGACGCAATACATTCAATTAAATTAGCAGGTCATGGTTCCTGGTTAGCAAAAGCAGATATATCAGACGCATTTAAAGTAATGCCAATCCATCCTTCTCTCCGTCACCTGTTTGGTATATGCTGGGAAGGGAAGTTTTATTTTGCCACTCAATTGACTTTCGGCTGCCGTAGCAGCCCGAAGATATTTGATACCCTGTCGGAAGCATTATGCTGGAGTCTTCTTAATGTCTATCATGTCCTGTTCTTGCTCCACTTGCTGGACGATTTTTTAGTAATTTCTCCTCCTTCAGATGCACCAGCAGAAGCGATTTCCAATCTTAAAAGCTTATTTTCTGAAGATGGCGTTCCGCTTTCAGAAGAAAAATCAATCGGTCCCCTTCATTCTTTGGAATTCCTTGGCATCATTCTAGATACAGAAAAGTTTGAAGCCCGTCTGCCTGAGTCTAAACTTAACCATATTCGTTTGCTCATTCAGGATTTTCAGATCAGTAAAACAATTAAAAAACGGGCACTTGTTTCATTGCTGGGTTACTTTAATTTTGCAATACGTATCATTCCACAAGGGAGGACGTTTATATCTCGACTGCTAGCGCTGGCATCAACAGCAAAAAATCTGGACTCCTATTTAAATATCTCTTCAGAAGCTAGGAAAGATATTAAAATGTGGTCTGCGCTTATTCAGCACTGGAACGGTCTCTCTATGTTTTATGATGATTTCATTTCAGCTCCTCACGATATGGCTTTATTTACTGATGCCTCATCTCTGGGATTCGGAGGTCTATTTAATAATCAATGGTTTTGCAGTACATGGCCTGAGGAAATCGAGAACATATCTCCTCATCTAAAATCCACAGCTCTGCTAGAGATATACCCAATAGTAGCAGCTGCCCAGCTATGGGCTCATCTCTGGTCTAAGAAATCAATACTATTTTACTGTGATAATTCAACTACAGTGCATATTATAAATAAAGGACGTTCCTCCTCTGTTCTTATAATGCAATTGCTGCGGCGGCTAGTATGGATTTCAGTCTCTAATAAGTTCCTAATACAAGCTCGCCACCTACCGGGCATTTTTAATAATGCAGCTGATGCTCTTTCCCGTTTACAGATTTCCAAATTCCACAGTTTGCTGCCCTCAGCTCTGCAATATCCAGCAGCAACGCCACAGTTCAATCAGCTGATTTTCAACTAAATCCAACTATTAATAAACTTCTTAATTCAGCTCAAGATTACATGGCATCAGCACTTGCCCCATCTACCAGATCCTCGTACTCTACAGGTTGGGCATGTTATGTAACTTTTTGTTTACAAAGCAGGATTAATCCTACTCCATTCAACCAGGACTGGATCATGGCGTTCATAGTGCATGCAAAGGACTCTCTACATCTGGCACCAGCTACAATCAGACTATATTTGTCAGGAATTCAGCATCAATTTCGCTTGATGTCCATCAATTCCCCAACTCTATTATCAATTCCAGCGGTTCGTCTCCTTTTACGAGGAATTTCCAAGTGCTCTCCGGCTCCTTCTTCTGCTCGCCTGCCTATTTCTATAGACATTCTCAGTAAATTGATTTCAATTCTCCGCCACGGCTGTTTTACTCCATTTGATGATTTAACTATGGAAGTCATATGTCTATCTGCATTTTTTGGATTTTTGAGATGTTCTGAATATACAGTTCCTTCTATTGCCAGCTTTCCTACCCTAGGTATCCGCTGCAGTGACCTCAAGCTCATCCCAGATTCTCATTTCATCTTATTTCTTCGCATTTCAAAAACAGATCAACTGCGGCAAGGACAATGTATTCAGCTTTCTAAGATCAACTCTCCTCTGTGTCCCTTCACTTCCATGTTGAAGTACATTGCAGAACGCAAAGCCATTTCATCCTCCGACCCATTGTTTATCAATTCAAGCCGGTCCATTGTATCAAGGCATTGGTTTTCAACACACCTTTCCTCTGTGGTATCCAGAGCAGGTCTTCCTTCGCAATTCTACACTCCTCATTCTTTTAGAATAGGGGCAGCCACTTCAGCCGCAAAAGCCAACACTAACCAGCATTTAATTAAAAATATGGGGCGCTGGACTTCATCAGCAGTTGAAAGTTATATTCGTTCTTCATCATCTGAAATATCCTCCGCACATCAGTCCATTGCTAGTATGTCCGGAGTGGGGACGACCTTTCTGCCTGAGCCACCAAAGATTTCCCCCTAAGAAATAAAATTAAAGAAAGGGTTTTTTTTTCTTTCCACTGTGCAGAGGGTCTTCACATAGTCATTAGGGTACAGTCTACTAACCCCTTTGTCATGTTAAGTGTTTGTTTTCTTTCGTCTAAATGTTTTCTCTTTTCTTCTTTCTTATGCATTGGCGGTTCTCTCTTTTTCTTCATGTTGCGTCAGCGGGGAGCCGGGGGTCCATTTTTGGGGGGTTAGTGATTCCACTTTCTCCAACCCTTTGTTAAGCTCCGTTTCATTTACCTCATAGAGGAGGGTTCTCCATGAGTCAGAGGGGACCCCCGGCCAAACCCTTCCATCTGCATGTATGTTTCTTTTGGGATTCTTCTTTCAGGTCTGATGCCTCTATGTGAGGGTCCCCAAGCGGTGGCATCCCTCGTGTTTGTCGGGTCTCCTCAAAGACGGTGGCCCCTCTCCTGTTTGTCGGGTCTCCTCAGCGACGGAACCCCCCTTCTATTATGTTGGGCTTTGAAGAGGCGGAACACCACACATTATATGTTTTAACAAATACTAACTTTATGTTTTCTTTCCGGTTCGCGAGCCTCTTCGTATGTTGGGTAACCTCAGAGACGGTGCCCCTCTTGGTATGTCGGGTCACCTCAAAGACGGTGGCCCCCCTCCTGTTTATCGTGTCTATCGATCAAGTAAATGTTGGGCCTGGAAGAGGCGGAGCCCCTCTCTCCATGTGTATATGTTTACTAACTCTGTCAATAAACACTATCAGGTGGCATAGCTCCGCCCCGTGAATTGTTTGTAAATTACCAGACGGTTAACACGTTTCCGGAGCTGTCGCCTTGGGACAGCACAAAGCCGGAACAACACTTCACCACTGTCACGAAATAAACTGTATCACCCACCACGAGCACTACAGCACACACCCAGGACTGGTGACCGTGTCAGTATTATTGTGGGGCGGATATTATTGTTTATTATTTGGGACTGCAGTCCTATTGTTATTTGCCCGTGCAGTACACATTGTTGTGTATTGCCAGGGGATTATTATTGTTTGGTTGCCAGACCTGGATACAATTAATAAAATCCTTTCCAAACCGGATTACAATCATCTCTGTCTGTTTCATTCACACACTGCATCACTCCTGCACTTGCACCACTCAGCCACTTTGTCACACTGTTTCAACTGGATTTTGTATGAACAGAGAAAGAGGTCAGACTTAGTTCAGTCGGAATAATACTATTGCATTCTAATATATTAACAGTGACCTGTATTTAGATGTAAATAAATGGACCTTCCACTAAAAGCTTAAATGACTTCATAACATATCAATGGAGTAAAATAAAATTATTGAAGTAAACAAAAAGTATTTTAGACATTATAATATCAATTAAACTAAAGAATATAAATGTTTAGTTTATATAAAGGTTTTACTGCAACAAAAAATAGAGGAACTGTTAAGTTTGAATGTAAGACAATAAAGTGTAAACTGTATTGGATAGCTTTAGCCAGTGGCAGACTGGCCTACCGGAGCACAGGGCAAATGCCTCGTTCCCCCCCACCCCCCACCCCGGCAAGGGCTCTCAGCAACAATGAAGGGCTCGCAAAATATTTGTGTTAAATTATACCTGAGATCAAAGAACTTGAAGCCAGTAGATCAGCACAGTAATACAGACACAGACACGCACCAGCCGAGGAGAGTGTGTTAGCACTAGAACCATTAGTCATTTTGACGGTTTTCACTTTTCAAATTTAAATTACTCTGCGTGTGTTAAAGATCCGCGGTTGTCTGTTCTTGACTTTTCCTAAATACATGTATTAAATACCCCGATGGCGTTTGAAAGTCAGAATCGCAAAAATAAAAAAGTTATGAGCACTTCTACCTAGAACCACCAAAAGTAGTCATTTTGATGGCTTGTTACAACACATGCTTTTGTTGTCAATATAACCTACAAAACGCTATTTTTTATATGTATACAAGCCAGTTTGCTATCTCTACCTCCGCTGAGTTTACAGCAGTATGTATTTGAATAGAATATTGCTCTTGAAGTCTAGATATGTGTTATCCAAATCTCTATTGTAATTCCTATCAATTCCTTGGAGAACTGCCGTCTGGTTGTCTACGTGAGGATATATAATCTGCTGTCTTTTTTTGAGAAATCTTGATATTTTTTTACGTTTTGATTTGAGAGCAACTACAGATCTATTTGTCTTGGCATCAGAAATTTGGAACGACTGCATTGAAAACCCGTTTGAAGCTAAACATAAAACATTACATGGACAAGCAGGTGTTTCGGACAAAAGCACGGTGTCGCTGGACACAATACAAGTCAAACAAACCTGTCAAATTCGGGATCAAGCTCTGGCTGGCAGCAGACCTTACCCCTACCTGTGCAAAGATGAAACTCGCCCTGCTGGTCAGAGACTGGGTGACAATGTGATACTTAGGCTGATGTAACCGTGCTTAGGAAAAGGGGTAAATGTTACCAATAACATTTTTTTATTTCACTGTAATTAGCAAAACAGTTGAAGAAGAAAAAAAACAGCTTGGTTGGAACAGTAAACAAAGAGAGAAAGCAATCACCAGTGTCCAGTTGCTGTATTTTACAATGTACTGGACATGGCAGCCATCAATTCCTTCCTTTTGAACAATGAATGCACAGGGGAAAATATCATCTTATGATGCTAGCCACGGAGCTTTGGCAGAAACATTTCAATCAGAAAGCTGCAAAGCGACAGGGAAACGCAGCTCATGGATACAGTGCGCATCAAATGACACCCGCAACAGAAAACAATGCCAGGTAACTAAATGCAATAAAAATAAAACGTCAGATATCTGTGCCCAGCGTGAAAGAGCAGCATGTGGTAAATGCACACGACAAGTGTGTACATCTGTGTGGATTGTACTAATATGGGGGCTACTTTGAAGTATGTTTCCCTGAATGCGCATTCCCGTTACACAATGTGAACTGAGTTATTTTCTTTTTTATAAATAATTATTTCAATTTTACAATTCTGTATGTAGGCCTACATATAACCAGTTTACAGCTGGGTACGGTTCTAGGTAGTCGCATAAACCTGGCGGTTCTAGTGTTAGGTGAGGGGCTTGAAGAAAAGAAGAAGCACGTAATAAGCACAGTTGAGGCGAATACATTGGCATGGTGAATTTAATTTCGAGAGAAATAAAAAAAATATCAATTAAAAACGCTGAAAGAGAGCCAAAATCTGGGCACCAAAAGAGGTTGAAAACAAAACTAAAACGACTGCAGATTTCGGCAAAAGGAAGCAAAGCTATAAACAACATCTTTTCAGCCATAAAAACAAGAAAACAGCAACAAACAGAATGTCATTGTTTGGCAAATTTCACAAGATGACAACATGGATCTTGAGATGGATGTGGTGAGTCTTATTTTACAAGATTTTAGTTTGAAAGTCTTTTTTATCACTGTTATCCCCAAATGTATGGCTCTGTCACAAAGACGGCTGTAGTGGGTGACGTCAGACCAGAAACAGGGAGCAACACAGAACAGACAGAGACGTGGAGTTTGGTGAAGCTGAGCGCTTGGTTGCGCTCAGCATTTAATAGGTAACTGTGGCGGAGTGTCCCGCCCCTATATGTATTTGTATTATTATTTGTATTTTTGTTTGCGGCGCAGGTCAAAGCGCTGCGTATTTGTTATTGTTTTTATAATTTAAAAACCCTGTGAGGATGCGTGACTGATCAGCTAGTGATTTATTTAGCTGGCTGACAGTCACGCATCCTTACTAAACTCGTGCAGACTGTGGCCGAGGGGTAATAAGATAAATAACAGCTAGTTAACCCCTCGGCCAGAATATAAGAACCTGCAGCTGTCCGTGCTCGGGGGAGAGTGTACAGAGGAGAGTACGGGGAGCGGAGAGAGCGAGGAGAGAGAAACTACATTTAAAAACAACTGCTAAGTATCGTGCTGGTGCTTAAACCTGCACGCTTATTTGTTTGTTTATTTGTTTGGCCAAAGTGCCCTTTTGTTTTGTTGTTTGTTTAAATCCTTTGTTTTGTTTTGTTATTTAATAAAACGCTGAGCGCTGTTGCGTTCAGCTTCACCACCATCCATTCATTGTTTCTGTTACTTCCTGGTCCGTGACGTCACTACCCACACGTCACTCCAACAACAGCTCGGTCACAGTAACAAACAGAAAATAAAAAGGTTGTAACAAAAACACAGGACACGGCACTTTATGCCAACATAAAGAGACAAACAAAACGAATAGACACTAACAAAACAGGGTGGACGAACGCTACGCAAAACAAGTACGGTGCTGCTGCTTCCAGCACTCATTATATTTACTTTGCTTTCCCTCTCTCTCTCTCCTGTTCTCCACTCTCGGACACACAACCCCGA
This sequence comes from Acipenser ruthenus, assembly GCF_902713425.1. NCBI lineage: Eukaryota > Metazoa > Chordata > Actinopteri > Acipenseriformes > Acipenseridae > Acipenser > Acipenser ruthenus. Next base: position 10,210,561 of record NC_081227.1, read on the forward strand.
GTGGGTGAAAACATGCTGCTTTTATACAGTTGTACCGAGACTCGATTGCTAATCAATCATTCAATTGGCATCTCGGTACAACTGCACGTGAATTAATTAAAGGGCAATTTCCCGTGCTCACATATTATTACATTTTACCTGCATGTGAAGTGCTGTGCAATCCTCGTGCCTAAATACAAATATACATTTTAAACACTCGTGCGCATAACCCATATTATATCCCGTGTACCAACGACAATACACCAACATTAACACAATACATACAACATATAACACAAAAATATGCACAGGGGCGGGGCACACTGCCACAGGCTCCTATTTTTTCTCATTTGAAAGTGGCGTGATATGATCTACACACCCATGTATAGCGGCGAATTACAACATGATCCAGTTATTATATTTTAACAAAGCTATAATTAGTAGTTCATGATGACTGTTGCATTACAATATTTTTGAGCCCTCATTTGCACCCTGTTACATCCCCATCCTGTTTTTGCGATTTTCTACAGGAACGCACAGAATTACATATTTATTTCAGGATAAAGTGCAAAGTAAAACTGCAGCTGGAAAGCATTCGTTAAAACGATGCTAACAGTATTGTGCTTGTTCAGACTTCCGACCAGTTTGCATGTAGTTTGCAATGATTGTTTAGGCCTACATCTACCCCAAAGTCGTTCCCTCAGGGCGCTAATCATAATACACAAAATACAACATGAGCAGTGTCACGAAATAATTACCCAAGTATTCAGATGAGTTTTGCTTTTAGCTTTTTAATTGTAAATTGTATTTATTTTCAAAGCAACCTACAAGAGAATGAATATATGGACATCTGAGCTTGAAAAGAAAGTTGGGCAAGAAAAGTGAAAGAAATTGAAACTCATTGGAGCTACACGCTGGACTGGAAAGTCAACTGCTCTTACATTTATATTTATATTTATATTTATATTTATATTATATTTGGTGTAAAATGCTCTTTGTCTGCATTATTGGTGAATTTGATTACCTGTCTTGTAATCCTGGTATACTCAAAGTCACATGATGCAGCCACCAGAACTGAGGCAAAATCCATGTTAGATGCCTTCCTGAAGTATGAAACCATTCTCACCGCATTCATTTTTCAGGACATCTTCAATGAGATCATGCCCATTTCAGAGTACTTACAGACATTGTCAGATTTGCACGTACTCTTTTCATTTATATATACACTCTAAGCACACTCAGGGGAGACATTCAGGAGGACATAGAGATGTTTCGGACTCCTGTAAGTGGATTGTTCGTGCACTGGGCTTGCAATGTATCCAGATGACTTTTAATAATCAAGCAGCTCACACAGACTCATTCGATTTGACGTTTTTACAAATCAGAGCAGTATCAGTACTCCTTCAGTTTATTAAATGCTTAAAAATGAATTGAGTAGTTACAGACTACGTCGAATCCCAACTGACAGGTAATCTGGGAGGTTCAGTGCCTTAACAGGTATAATAGCATTAACAATTAACACTTCAATACATTTATGGTTACAACATGTTTTGCTCTTAAGCTACGCATGCCTAAAGCTAAAAACGCCCACCACTAAATCCTATAGCATCTAATATTTCACTTCTCCACAGCTAAAATATAAATCCTATACCTTATAGCTATGCATCAATATAAACGAGATATAAATTCAAAATAGTTCTTACCTCCCAAAAATATATATGGAAGTGCAGAATATAATGTAAGGACAGGAACTGTCTTCAAAGGTAAAGACTTCTAAATACGACACCAACAGCAATCAGCTCAATCAGAGATCTTCAGAGCATGGATCACATCAGCTTGTTGTTAACAAGTTGAGTGATACTTGACTACGATTTTACCTCGGTTTTTATAGTTTTTTCTTCGCTTTGTACGTCAGAAGTCTTAATTAAATCTCAAACATTAATCCACCTTAACAGCTATTGTCCTTCAAGTTAATAACATTTTCAAAACATTCGGTAACTCCTTCTATAAGATGAATTAGCCATCATCCCATACACATTTCCTACATCTCCACAATGTGTAAGGGGAACTTTTGAACTGATGTTATTCTTTTTTGGTACCAGGGATTTCCTGAACACAGCATACAAGTGAATACAGTGCAAGTATATGAAGAATACATATATAAAGATATGTTTAATATATAACACCTACTTTGGTTTAATTATTCCAACCCTGGGTTAAATATATTTCCCTTTTAACATAAAAAACATCCTCCTTAATAGGTTGGCTTCATTACATGTATAGATGTGGTTTAACAATTAACTAAAACATATTGGATAAAGGCTGGTAGAAGGCTCATATCAAACTTCTAAAGTCTGCAATTATATATCCAATCATTTTCACTTAAATCCAGTCCAGAAAATAGTCAAAATATATCAGTCCCATTACAGCTATTCAATGCTTTAAACTAAACTTGACCTCTCTCTGTTTTTAACAAAAATCCTGTTCAGGCAAGTTCCGAACCACCTGCTTCTCTGTCGAGGTCATCCATCATTAATAGAAGACTCTTCTGCAAGCATTTTCTCAGGCGTATGGCATAGCATGGTCCTATACTATTGCTCCCCCTCACTTGTTTTTACCAGGTCTTCAATAATTTCTATGATTTAATGAAGCCATATATAGTTCACCACTGACTCCCCTTTCCTATACCAGGAGGTATTTCTTATACAGTGCCTTGAAAAAGTATTCACACCCTTGAACATTTTTCACATTCTGCTGCCTAAAAAATACAATTCAAAATGCATTAAAGTAGGAGTTTGTTTCACTGATCTGCACAACATCATCTACACTTTCAACGTGAAAGAACAATTATAGAAATATTCAAAAAGTAATTAAAAATAAAAAACCAGGGCATTCAGAACAGAAAATAGTAGGGACTTTTTTACACAGAGAATTGTGAGGGTCTGGAACCAAATCCCCAGTAATGTTGTTGAAGCTGACACCCTGGGATCCTTCAAGAAGCTACTTGATGAGATTCTGGGATCAATAAGCTACTAGCAACCAAACGAGCAAGTTTGAAAACGTTCTGATGTTCTTATGTTCTTATACGGCACATCATTTCGATTCTGATGAGGGAAGTAGCAGCATTACCTTGTCTCCAGGTCGAAAGGTTTGAATGAATGCTGCTGCTGCCGGTGCTGAGCCGATTTGAGGTAGTCCTGGGCCAAACGACCGACCAAATCCAGGGGATCTCTCAGTAGGAGCACATGCTTCACTTCATTTTTCCCTATTAAGAACACTGTTACAGTAATGCTAATATATGCACTTTCTAACATAGAACTGGTAACTATTGGTAAAACTAACCTTAATACTATTAAGTAATTCTTTACCAAATGTCAAAAGTTTTACTCTCTTTTACAAGAAATACCTGAAAATTGTTGGAGGTAATTGATTCCTGGTGCTTGTAAAATGTGTAATACTTTACATGGTGAGATTAGAGATTGAAAAGAAAAAAAAGAAAAAACACTGTACTTTTACGAACCATATAGACATGGTTTTTAATTTGATAATGAACAAGAATATAACCAATATTCATTGGTTGTGTCTGGAAAAACCCCTCATTAAAATTAATGACTGTACAATACCTGTGTTTAATAGAAAGTAATTAAGTTACTACAAAGGTTGAGAACCCTTAATGATATAATATCATGAATAAACAATATGTATAACTTGCATGCTAAAGCTAGTTTACCTCATGATTGAGTAGAAACTATTAAACTTGATGACTTCCGGATGCACTGGAATTTTCTTTTTCATATATTCAAATATGTTTTTGTTTTTTCCTTTAGTTCTCGAGTCATAAATGATTTAATTGCTTGTTGATGCTTAACTTGCTATAATAATGAAATGACCCTGCTTAATGACTTTTTCATGTCTTGAAGGACCTTGTCGCCCTCAAGACAGGGGGGAATGTAGCATCAGTGGGGGGTCATGATATCATTCTGTGCATGAAAGTAACAGAACTGGAATATACAGAGGGGAATCTTAAACCATTCTCTGTGTCTTCTTGGTTTCTGGTCACAAACTCCCCCACTGACAAAGAATGATTTTAGAAAGCATTGTAAACTAACTGCTGGACAAGTGTTTTATCTTTACCTATCACTGAGTGAATCATTTAGGCGCCAGCAGTGTCTTGCAGAAGGCAAGCTAGACAGTTTTAAGTATGCCTTGATATTTAAAACAGTGACCAGTTCATCTCATAAATCCAGCCGACAGGGGGCGGAATAGCGGACCAATTGAGAACAATGGGCCGTCTCTGAACGAGAACGACTAATGAGAAACACCCCACGTGGACTCGCACAGCCCAAAATAACCCAAACTAACCAATCAGGGTTGAAGAGAGAATCACAAAAGGCCGCTGACTTTCAGAGAGTGAAGTTTTCAGGCCTGCTTCCCAGCAGAGCTTTCCATGCATGCTTTCCAGGACAAAGGAAGAACCAATGTTTTGGATAATGGCTAAAATCATCTTCTGAGGAAGGGCCCTGCCATCTGTCCTACAAGAGACTGGATCAGTAAATGGGATACTGCCTTAATCGGAAAGCGGGTCTTTGTTTCCACATATCTGCACGAAATGAACTCAAGCGAAGCCATCAGTTATGTTTTTGGAAGATTCTGAGAGAATCGCCACAAGAACACTTCTACAAACTATACAACTTTTCAATTGCAAAGCATTAGCTGAACTGAGTTACGTCTGATCATCGGAACTATTCCCAGTTGGAAAACTGTCGACAACACAGATAATGTTGCAAGCCTTGGAGATCAACAAGCTGATCTCCATTTGAAAATAACTATTTGTTTATTGCAAGCCTGTACGATGCGTACAGCAAAGTACCGTTTCCATTGGAACTTCAGATCGAGAGCTGCAGTGTTCATCAACACAGATTGACTTCTTTATATGGAAATCGATAAGTATTCAACATGTCTAATATGAAATACTTTATGACTCGAGAAAGTAACTGAAGCAAATGCTACCAAGTTAAGTGGATAAACTGTTCTAGGAATAGAATATAACTTCCTGCTTTAGAGTGTGTAAAAAATGTATTATGTTGGTTGAAATGTGCAACTCAAAGGAGTTGCCTTGTAAATGCAGAGAATTTGATCAATGCCCCATTTCTGAGTTAATTTGAATATATAATCAACTGAGGTTGATAACATATTATGATTTCCATTACACAAGAGTAGATGTTAAAACTTCATGTGATTTGAACTCGGCTCTCGCCAAGATAAGCACCAACTAAGACGTAGCTTTACAGTAAACTAATGTGATCCATCTGTGTCTCTATCCATTTGCGTTTCCTTCAATATGATGATGTAGATATCCTTCTGTCTGGTGTTGATGGCTGAAGTGTAATGCTGGCTCCAGGGATCAGCTTATTTGCCTCCCTGGCGCATCAGCACACACAACGGCTGTGATGCTGGCTCCGGGGATCAACCACAGTGCGGCCTCCCCAGCGCATCAGCATGACAACCGTCTGGATTGAGCAAAGTAGGGTACATCTCTGGGGTCTTCAAGTGGGCACCTTCCATCCTCAGTGTTTCGTTGACTAGCCCACGACACCTCAAGAGGGCTCGACGGTTATTCTGGCATCCCAGCATCACCCCCCTCCGTCCCCCACTCAACTTAGCCCAGCTTACTTACCTGTACATCAGCGTTTCTTTCTTTCTATTGTGCTTGAGATCCCAGCCAGAATCTTTCCGTCTCAACCACAGCCAGTTGCTGCTCCTCTCTGCTGCTTCAGATAAGTTCTTCACTGTGCGACGCAACTCTTGGCCACTGAATCCGACATCTCTGAGAAACCGGGTTGTAGAGTGTGCCACAAATCCTCGACAACCCACTTCCACTGGGTAAACCCGGACTCTCCATTTATTTATTATTATTTATTTCTTAGCAGACGCCCTTATCCAGGGCGACTTACAATTGTTACAAGATATCACATTATACATTATTTCACATTATACAGATATCACATTATTTTTACATACAATTACCCATTTATACAGTTGGGTTTTTACTGGAGCAATCTAGGTAAAGTACCTTGCTCAAGGGTACAACAGCAGTGTCCCCCACTGGGGATTGAACCCACAACCCTCCGGTCAAGAGTCCAGAGCCCTAACCACTACTCCATCCTCGCTGTTCCGCTTCAGTGGCTAGTTGAGCATACTGCAGTTTCTTCCTCTCATACGCCTCATCTACAGCATCCTCCCATGACACTGTTAACTCTACCAGGTGAACAAGGCGTGCTGATCCAGACCACAAGACAATATCTGGTCGAAGGTTAGTGGTGGCAATCTCAGGTGAAAAAATAAGCTGTTGACCAACATCTGCCAGCATCTCTAGCAGCTTCCAGTTGTCCTGGGCGAGGATTGGTTTTAACACCTTTTCTTGGTGGTTGCTCTCCTGGGCGGAGGAATGTTGTCTTTTGTGTGTAATGTTTTGATGGAACAGGTGGCAACTTATTGGTCATGTTACGCTTGTCTTCCAATGCTAAGGCCAAACATCGCAGCACCTGGTCATGGTGCCAAGTAAACTGTCCTTGGCTAAGAGCCACCTTACATCCTGTCAAAATGTGCCTTAATGTTGTAGGTGATGAACACAAAGGACATGAGGGATTCTCTCCTACCCAGAGGTTTAGGTTCTGTTGTGATGGGAGAACATCATATGTTGACCTGATGAGGAAACTGATCCTGCTCTGTTCCATTGACCATAGGTCTTGCCAGCCAATCTTGCATTGTTCCACACTCTCCCATCTCATCCATTCTCCCTGCTTGGCCTGGGAAATGGTCTTTATACACCTCATCCTCTCCTCCTGCTTTTGCACCTCGTTGACTACCAGCTTCCTCCTTTGAGCTGGGGCTGCCTTGTGCCATGTAGGAGGAGCTGAACTGAGACCAAGACCCTCTCTTCCATGCTGAACTTGCCCCATGATATCACTAATTCGAAGGGCAGCCTTTGCATCTTCCACAGCTTTCTTTGCCGCCCACTTTCTTCCAGTTTTCAACACAGGTGCTGCCTCCCTTACGCATTTGTTGCGTGACTCTACTAATGTCATTTCCAGTCTGACCTTGGCGCACTTAAACTCCTCGGTTAGAGCGGAGACTGGTAGCTGCAGTATTTCTTTACCATAAAGTCCCACTCTGCTGAGGCAGCGTGGAACTCCCAACCATTTCCTGATGTATGAACTGATTAAAGCTTCCAGCTTCTCTACTGTTGTCAAAGAAACCTCGTACACAGTCAGTGGCCACAGCAACCTTGGCAGTAGACCAAACTGAAAGCACCAGAGTTTTAGTTTGCCTGGTAGAGCGCAGCTGTCTATGCTCTTCAACCCTTCCACTGCTTGTTGTCTAACTTCTCCCACACAAACTGTGTCCTTTAGATCCCCGTCGTATCATCTCCCAAGACTCTTCACTGGCTTCTCAGACACTGTTGGCTTTGCTACTTTGCCTTTAATTATAGGGATGCTCCTTGATTTAGTGGGCTTGAATTGCATTCGTGCCCATTCAATGTTATTGGTTAATTTGCCCAATAATCGATTAGTGCAGGCTACTGTTGTAGTCATGGTTGTCATGTCATCCATGTATGCTCGAATTGGTGGTAGTCGCATTCCAGAAGCCAAGCGCTCTCCTCCTACTACCCATTTTGATGCCCTAATGATTACTTCCATTGCCATGGTAAAAGCCAGTGGAGAAATGGTGCATCCTGCCATTATCCCAACCTCTAGGCATTGCCATGTAGTGCTGAATTCTGAAGTTGAAAAACTAAATTGCAAATCTCCAAAGTAGGCTTTCACTAAATTTGTTATTGTCATCGGTACACTGAACAAATCAAATGCTGCCCAAAGAAGTTCATGTGGCACTGAACCATATGCATTAGCCAAATCCAGGAATGTCACATGGAGCTCCTTCCTCTCCTTTTTAGCTCATTGAATTTGTTGCTAGATCACATTGATGTGTTCTAAGCATCCTGGGAAACCTGGAATGCCCGCTTTTTGTATTGAAGTGTCAATGAAGCAGTTCTTTAATAGGTAAGTTGACAATCTCTGAGCAATAATGCTGAAGAAAATCTTGCCTTCTACGTTTAATAGGGAAATGGGACGAAACTGACTGATGCTTGTAGAATCTTTTTCTTTAGGTATAAAGACTCCACCTGCTCGGCGCCATGCTCTTGGTACAACCATGCCACTTTCATCAATTTCCACAGAATTCATAGAACTCCTGAAGCACTCTTGTACACTCTGTACGGAACTCCATTAGGCCCTGGAGATGATGAAGCCCTTGCTTTTTTCACAGCTTGCTCTACTTCTTTCCACTTAGGTGCACAGTCCTCCATTTGGTATTCTGGTGGATTGATAGGTGGGATGTCTGACGGAATTGACATAGGCTCCTGCCTTTTTGAATCTGTATGTGTTTCCTCCAAATATCTCTCCAGCTCAACCTTAGATGGTTTTAGTGTGCCATTCTTCTCACTGGTGAATAACTTCTTTACAAGTTTGAATGGGTCTTTATAAAAGTTAGTTCTCGCACGCTCCTTCTTTTTGTAGCGTTTCCGTAGGCGCTCAGCTCTGCGCAATGTTGCAAGCTTATCTTTTATGACCCTTTGTAAGAGATTGAGTCCCTCCTTCTGACTTTGTTCTGCTCTTCTCCATTGCTCCCTCAGCTGTCTCCTTTCTCTAACTAAGCGTTCACTCTCCTGCTGCCATCTAGACTTTCCAGGAATAGTTTGTACTTTTTCCTTCCTTTTTTCAACTCCAAACCTCTCACTTCCATATGCGTAGATGATGTCCCCAAATTTATCCAGCTTCTTTTCAACTGTTCCACTCAATCTTTCCAATGCAACGCAGAGATCTGTGTTTACTGTGTCCCATGCAGTTTTCTCACAAGCTTTTGGCCATTTAACTCCAGGCTTGTGCCCGTTGAGGTTCTTTTCTCTCTTATGCTGGTTTGTCTGACCGGGTTCACAAGGATCATTAGGTTCATCACTAACTGTGTCCATGCAAGTCCTCCTCACGTCTATGACAGGGGTGCTGATATCCTGCGAACTGTGGTTTGCTTCCTGTCGCTGGATTTCATTCGACTGACTTGACTGACTTTGTAAGAAGTACTGATATACTTCAATAATAAATATAACAATGTATGCCCTTGTAAGGCACCTTATGCAAGGTAGGCTGAACAATATGTTTAATAAAGTCAAAAGGATTCTGTATTTTTGTTTACAGGTAAATATAAAAACCTCTCCCCAATCCCCAATCCCCTATCTCTTGAAACACACACATGCATAAATGTGCTCAAATGTTGGACAGTATTCTATTTTATGACGTTTTATAAATACCATTACTGACGCTGCCTTCAAGATGCATATTTTACTCAAAAATAAAACGTGATTACTGTATTATTATTATTTTTATTATTATTATTATTATTATTATTATTATTATTATTATTATTATTATTATAACTTTTGTCCATTTACACAACGCTACTTAAAAACAACAAACCAATAATTATATATTGGCGAGTGGCGACTGCAACAATGGATTCTATATAATAAATACCTCAGCATAGCTAAACGCTGCTCAGCTTGGTTCTCTGAAGGTGGACTTCAGCTTGAGCCACTGGGACGTCATTATATTTAAAAGTTGTTATAACTAAATGACTGACATCATGAAATAAAAACGGAATTTTTCAGCATCCATACTGTGCTCTACTCGCCTGAGATACTCTCCCAGCTGTTTCTGTGTTTTTATATCAGGTAGCATCGGCTTGTATTGAGCTTTCGACCTTGAAGAAATCTTTTTTTTTATCACTGCTGGAGCTACTCGAGGATATAGTTTATCAAATTGTGTGAGCAATGGACATTATGTTTGACATTTTCTAAACACGGATGATACGATTCGGTGTGCAGCAGCCTCATGCGCAGGTACAGCGCGATCTCGCTCTGACAACGTGATCATAGCTTCCAGTCAGGACGAGTCTATTTGCAGCAGATGCAAGGGGAGGTTTATATAATTAAAATAATACAAAACAACATTTCACATTTTCATAATAATAATAAAAAAAATTACAATGCGTAAGTTAAACAAATGTAATTTTATGTAACATAATTCTGAACTGGAAAACAGAGGGGAGAGGCATGGAGTGAGAGAGGAAAGGAGGGAGGCAGGGATGGAGAGAGGGAGATAGGGAGGGAGGAAGGAGAAAGGGATGGAGAGAGACGGATGGAGAGAGAGGCAGAGAGTGAAAGAGGCAGGGATGGAGGGAGGCAGGGAGGGAGATAGAGAGGCAGAGAAGGAGAGAGGGAGGAATGGATAGAGGCAGGGAGGGGAGAGGGAGGGAAGGAGTGAGGAAGGGAGGGAGACAGGAAGAGTGAGAGGCAGGGAGGGAGGGTGGTTAGAGTGCTGGGCTGCGGTGTGGAAGGCAGTGGGTTTGAGTAGCTCAGTGGTTAAAGTGCTGGACTGCAGTGTGGCAGTCAGTGGGTTTGAGTAGCTCAGTGGTTAGAGTGCTGGACTGCAGTGTGGCAGTCAGTGGGTTTGAGTAGCTCAGTGGTTAGAGTGCTGGACTGCAGTGTGGCAGTCAGTGGGTTTGAGTAGCTCAGTGGTTAGAGTGCTGGACTGCAGTGTGGCAGTCAGTGGGTTTGAGTAGCTCAGTGGTTAAAGTGCTGGACTGCATTGTGGCAGTCAGTGGGTTTGAGTAGCTCAGTGGATAGAGTGCTGGACTGCAGTGTGGCAGTCAGTGGGTTTGAGTAGCTCAGTGGTTAAAGTGCTGGACTGCATTGTGGCAGTCAGTGGGTTTGAGTAGCTCAGTGGTTAGAGTGCTGGACTGCAGTGTGGCAGTCAGTGGGTTTGAGTAGCTCAGTGGTTAAAGTGCTGGACTGCATTGTGGCAGTCAGTGGGTTTGAGTAGCTCAGTGGATAGAGTGCTGGACTGCAGTGTGGCAGTCAGTGGGTTTGAGTAGCTCAGTGGGTAGAGTGCTGGACTGCAGTGTGGCAGTCAGTGGTTTTGAGTAGCTCAGTGGTTAAAGTGCTGGGCTGCAGTGTGGCAGTCAGTGGGTTTGAGTGGCTCAGTGGTTAGAGTGCTGGACTGCAGTGTGGCAGTCAGTGGGTTTGAGTAGCTCAGTGGTTAGAGTGCTGGACTGCAGTGTGGCAGTCAGTGGATCTCAATATGTGCATCACTCCTACATAATTGTATGTACAATCTTGTAACAATTGGAAGTCACCCTGGATCAGTGTGTCTGCTAAGAAATAAAATAAAATGAATAAAGGTCTGTAATGGGTTTCAAATTATTCAAACGGTCCTATGACCAAATACCGACTACGCCACCTTGTGTTTAAAGCGGGTAAGGTCCTCTTGTATACCTTTAAATTTAAGGTAGAATTCCCAGAACTGTTTGGGTAAGCAACAGTGTAGCGCATCACGCAAGGAGGAGGAGACAAAGTTGACATTTCAAATATAGTTGTTTTATATTAAAAGTAACAGTTAAAAATACTGAGGTATAAATAGTTCACCATTTCATAGAGTTCTTAATGGATTTACAAATATTCAGTATAAAGTAAATCTGTGTATCAATATTGCATTAACAGGCAATCAACTAAACATTCAAAGTTTGTACAGGAGTGCAGGGAGTTTTAAGTGCAACTAAAAAATGAATCCACACAAAAGAAATAATAAATATGAAACTCAATACAGCACAAATCAAATCAAAATAGCAGAGGGTGAAATCCAAACAACAATATGAAACATCAATCAATTCAATATGAAACATCAATCAATCAATCAATCAATGTCAGCTTCAACAACATTACTGGGGAGTTGGTTCCAGACCCTCACAATTCTCTGTGTAAAAAAGTGCCTCCTATTTTCTGTTCTGAATGCCCCTTCATCTAATCTCCATTTGTGACCTCTGGTCCTTGTTTCTTTTTTCAGGTAAAGAAAAGTCCCCTGGGTCAACATTGTCTATACCTTTTAGGATTTTGAATGTTTGAATCAGATCACCGCGTAGTCTTCTTTATTCAAGACTGAATAGAATCAATTCTTTTAGCCTGTCTGCATACAACATGCCTTTAAACCCGGGATAATTCTGGTTGCTCTTCTTTGCACTCTTTCTAGAGCAGCAATATCCTTTTTGTAACGAGGTGACCAGAACTGAACGCAATATTCAAGGTGAGGTCTTACTCATGCATTGTAAAGTTTTAACATTACTTCCCTTGATTTAAATTCAACACTTCTCACAATATATCCGAGCATCTTCTTGTCCTTTTTTATAGCTTCCCCACATTGTCTAGACCAGGGGTGCCCAATCCTGGTCCTGGAGGGCCGGTGTCCTCCTGGCTTTCGTTCCAACTGCCCCCTAAATAACTTAATTGGACCAATCAAGCACTTATTAGAAGCTTAAATGGTCCAATTAAGCAATTTAGTGTACAGTTGGAACAAAAACCAGGAGGGTCACCGGCCCTCCAGGACCAGGATTGGTCACCCCTGCTCTAGATGAAGACATTTCTGAGTAAACATAAACTCCTAGGTCTTTTTCATAGATTCCTTCTGCAATTTCAGTATCTCCCATATGATATTTATAATGCACATTTTTATTGTCTGCGTGCAGTACTTTACACTTTTCTCTATTAAATGTCATTTGCCATGTGTCTGCCCAGTTCTGAATGCTGTCTAGATCATTTTGAATGACCTTTGCTGCTGCAACAGTGTTTGCCACTCCTCCTATTTTTGTGTCATCTGCAAATGTAACAAGTTTGCTTACTATACCAGAATCTAAATCATTAATGTAGATTAGGAATAGCAGAGGACCAAATACTGATCCCTGTGGTACACCACTGGTTACCTCGCTCCATTTTGAGGTTTCTCCTCTAATCAGTACTTTCTGTTTTCTACATGTTAACCACTCCCTAATCCATGTGCATGCATTTCCTTGAATCCCTACCTGCATTAATTTTGAGAATTAATCTTTTATGCGGGACTTTGTCAGAAGCTTTCTTGAAATCTAAATAAACCATGTTGTATGATTTGCAATTATCTATAGTCGATGTTGCATCCTCAAAAAAATCAAGCAGGTTAGTTAGACACGATCTCCCTTTCCTAAAACCATGCTGGCTGTCTCCCAGGATATTGTTACCATATAGGTAATTTTCCATTTTGGGTCTTATTATAGTTTCCATAAGTTTACATATAATAGAAGTCAGGCTTATTGGTCTGTAGTTACCTGGTTCGGTTTTGTCTCCCTTTTTGTGGATCGGTATTACGTTTGCAATTTTCCAGTCTGTCAGTACAACCCCTGTGTCAAGAGACTGTTGCATGATCTTGGTTAGCGGTTTGTAAATAACTTCTTTCATTTCTTTGAGTACTATTGGGAGTATCTCATCCGGCCCAGGGGATTTGTTTATTTTAAGAGCTCCTAGTCCCTTTAACACTTCTGCCTCTGTTATGCTAAAGTTATTAAATACTGGATAGGAACAGGTCAACATGTGGTGCATGTTGTCCGTGTCCTCCTTTGTAAAAACCTGTGAAAAGTAATCATTTAATATATTTGCTATTTTTTTCTTCATCTATGATTTTGCCATTTGTGTCTCTTAGACATTTAACCTCCTCTTTGAATGTTCTGTTGCTGTTATAATATTTGAAAAACATTTTGGAATTGGTTTTAGCCCCCTTAGCAATATTGATTTCTATCTCTCTCTTGGCCTTTCTAACTTCCTTTTTGACTTGTGTTTGCAGTTCCAAGTACTCTTTATGTGTACTTTGTTTTTGGTCCCTTTTAAACGCTCTGTAAAGTGCCTTTTTTCGCTGAATATTTTTTTAATGATCTATTAAACCATTTTGGCCATTTTGTTTTAGATTTGGATTTGTCTACTTTTGGGATGTAATTGTTTTGTGCCTCTAGTACTACATTTTTAAAAAACAGCCACCCTTTTTCTGTGGATGTTTTCTCTATTTTACTCCAATCTACTTCTGTTAGTCTCTGTTTCATACCTTCATAGTTTGCTTTTCTAAAATTGTAAACCTTAGCTTTAGTCATTACTTTTGGGGTTTTAAAAAACACTTTGAAGAGACCATGTTGTGTTCTGAGTTTGCCAATGGTTCTCTGACCTCTGTTTTAGTTATTCTGTCTTCATTATTTGAAAAGACTAAATCAAGGCATGCCTCCCCTCTAGTCGGTTCCTTGGCAAATTGCGTTAGGAAGCAGTCATTTGTCATTTCCACCATTTCAATTTCATCCATCGTGCTCCCCTCCGGGTTTTCCCATTTTATATGGGGGAAGTTGAAATCCCCCATTAGTATGGCTTGTCCTTTGCTACACGCATTCCTAATGTCATTGTATAACAGATTTTGCTCGGCGTCTGAATTTGGCGGTCTATAGCATGCTCCTATTATTATGCCTTTCGATTTTTTGTCCATTATTCTGACCCATATTAATTCAGCGTTGTTTTCTTTGTCCAGATTTAACACCTGGGCTTCAAGACTATTTCTTATGTATAGTGCTACCCCTCCGCCTCTGCTGTCCTGCCTGTCTTTCCTATACAGTGTGTACCCACTAATATTATATTCGTCTCCATCACTCTCAGACAACCAAGTTTCTGTAACACCTATCACATCGTAGTTACTTGTTAGTGCAGTAGCTTCAAGCTCTACCATTTTGTTTCTGAGACTTCTAGCATTAAGATTAATGCATTTAATAGCTGTCTTACCTGAGTTGTTGCCCTTGTTTTGATGTGGTCTCCCTTCTGTTTTTTTGTTTTCTCCCACCTTCCTTTCTAGTTTAAATGCTTCTGAACCTCCTCGAGGATCCTTTCTCCGAGTAGATTGGTTCCCTTTCTGTTTAAGTGCAGTCCGTCCTGCCTATATAGATAGTCCTTGTTGTAGAATGTGCTCGAATGTTCAAGAAAGATGAAGCCTTCCTGTGTCCCCCACGATTTCAGTCATGCATTTTGATTTTGTACACACACACACACAGACACACAGAGACACACATGCACACACACAGACACACACGCACACACACACACACACGCACACACACACACATCTGCCTATACCCCAGTCCTCAGGGGGGCGGATGTGTGATGTTGTACTGTACACACGTTTTTCTGACTTTAACTGATTTATTTTCAATAAAAGTGGATTTTTAAACTTGGATAATATATTATTAAATTACTCTCCAACTGTTGTTATGTCTAGTTAATTTCTCTATTTAGCCGCAAAAGCAAAAATCAAGACATACTGTAACAAAGCGTGCTGTTCCCGCCGCGCTGGAGTGTACCAAGGAGCCATAATGGAGGACGCAGAGACACAGAGGCTAAACACAAACGCCGATGGCACAGTATTTATTTCAAATATAAAAATACAAAATAACAAAAACAAACAATAAACACAAACTCTTTTAAGACTGTAACGAGCACGGCCCTCACGGTCGCCGTGCTCACTCTGAATGATCGATCCTCATTAGCTCTACAGGCAGCCTTTTATATTTAACACTCCACCTTTCAACCAACACAGCTGGTGGGAACCCGGATGGAGCGTAAACAATCAGACTGCGCAGGGCTTAAGCCCGGTCACACTACATATTAGAAAGATTCTTTACCGATCCTTCAGTAGGCTGTCAGGAAGTGGAGCGATAAAGTGGAGCGATGAAAAAAAGAATCCAAGTTAGAAGCAACAATTGTGTGAATCTTGGGCCCCAGCACCTTTCCAATTGTGCCTATTTGCTTGATGCTTGACCAGGTTGCCCCAATTGCTTCTCCTAACTTGTGTGTCTGTGTTTGATATAAACGGCTGTTGCGTTTTTCAACCTTTTTTTATTTATTTACTGTGACAGGATTGGCAGAGGTTGAGACTCAGAGACAGTTTGAAGTTCAAAATAAAGCTTTTTAATAAACAAAAATAATCAAATAAACAGGCACACGGGCCAAACAAAAAGGTTTCCAACACAAAATAAACACAAAACAAAACTTACAAATAAAGTTTCCAGGCTGGACGTTGCCTTCACTGGTCAAAAAACACAGCACACACAAAAACACTTCTCCTCTTCTAGAACTCTCTCTCCTAGCCAGGGCCGCTCCCCTGGCTTTTATCCCCTGTGGCTTTTATCCCCAGCCACATTCTCACATGTTTTCCTGGCAGGGAGGTATTTTAACCCCCTCCCTGCCAGTCCCAACCACGTTCATAAAGACGGGGCAGTCCCCCGTCACATTTACATTTATATTTTTTGCATTGTTTGTGTTCTAGATAGGTATAGACAATAACCCAGCATCCAGTGATCGGAGGGGTAACCCAGCATCCAGTGATCGGAGGGGTAACCCAACATGCAGTGATCGGAGGGGCAATTTGGGTTCCAAAAGATATTTAAGGTATGGAGGTGCAAGACCATTTAAAGCCTTATAAGTTAATCACCTCTTGGCATCTCTTGGGCACTGCTTGCTTACTTGTTTGCATGCTTGTTTCTTCACACCTGCAACGTGTGCACCTCTCTCTGTTCATGTCTTTGCCATTCTTTTTCCAGCGCCCTGCCAGCCTCCTCTAGTTTACATGCAGCAGGATTCCTGGCATGTGCCAAACACAGCTTCTGTTTTTACCAGCGGTTTTATAATGGAGACATCCAGCCAGGACATAAAGCAGAAAATATCAGGAAGGAAAAGATGCTTCCGCATCCAGCGCTCAGAGAATATCACAGACATTTGCAGAGCTTTTTGAGATGTTATAGTAATAAAATAACGACTTGGATCGCATTATTGAGGAGTTTGGTGATAAACGACATGGTGATAAACATCATGAGATGATTTATCGGTATGTACTATTATTAAGAGTTATTTGAAAAATATAGCGAACGAGGGGTGGGGCGGTGCTGGAGATGCAGTACTGAGTGTCCTGTTGATATGCAGTGCCTTTTAAACCTGTTTTACTGTGAAAAAAAAACTTTTAAACAGCGCGTCTAAAATAAGCTGCGCGTGTGAAAATAATTTGGACCTGACGCGCTGAATAAATGGACCGCAAAGGGTTAGAGTGCAGTGTGCAAAGATTAATTAACCTGTTCTGCGCTAGTTTCTACATGTATATAAAACAAATGCACCTACAAAATGCCCATCTGTTACAAAATGAAAGAGAAAAGGGGAAAGAATAAAGAGGAAATGTAATCAGATAAAGAAAAACAAATGTTTCTTAAAACACTGAACAGGCTACTTCAGCTGGCAAATTGTTACAGGGCATTCAGACCACCAATTCGGCCCAAACCCAGGATAGAGGGGCTCAGTAAATGTGGTTTGGAATCTGTGCAGGAGGGTCATTGTGTCATCAGAGACTCCATAAAATGACAGAGCGCCGCCATTGAAGTCCAGATACACTCCTATTCTGGGGAAGTGGGGTTCAATTATTGCAGTTTTTATATAATTGTGCCAGACAGAACAATTGGAACCAAAGTAAACCAAACTCCAGGACTTTTCATTGTATCCAAGGCCACTGAGATGATCATTTCTTTTCCTGTTGATTCCTTTATATGTGACTCCTATAGAGGCTCTCTCCCCACTCCACTCAATCTCCCAGTAGCAGCGAGTCCCAGACAAACCCTCTCTGCAAAGCACTTGCCACCAGTAGTCAAATCTCTCTGGGTGATCAGGATATGGCTGGCTCTCTCCCTTTCTCCAGGTCACCTTTCTGTTCCCCTCAGACAGATAAAGCTCTCTGTGTGCTGTGTTGGGGTCCAGTGTGAGCCGACAGGAATCTGATTGAAAAGAAGAGGAGGGTTAGAGAGACGGTTAGAAAAGTCAAGTCACTGAGAAACATCGGCACTGGTTTGAGTTGTACAGAACCAGCAAGAAAGACAGATAAACAGACATTGCAGTAGCTATATAATTGCTATTTCATATTCCAACTTGAAAACAAGATTTTTGGTACTATTTTGTGGGGAGTTTGTGTTTATATTGCAGCTGGCAATCAATGCACAAAGTAATGCTGCTTTTCATGGTAAAATATTATACAGCCCCTCCAACAAGTGTTGGGGCAGATGAATGAATGCAGAGCCACGCGGGGGGGGAGGGCGAGGGGTTGCCATTTTAACCCACTCAGACTCCACCCCACAAATACAATGATACCACAATATACATTTAGTACCAACACAGGGGAACTGTGAGGGACAGCTGTTCGTTTGACCTAAACCTAGTTAGATTTTCCATGGATTCAAAGATGGGACGATTATCTATACAGGGATGGCAAGACATTTAGGGAGAGAAAGGTTGGAGTAGGAAAAACGGGTAACAAATGCTCCTCCTCCCCAGTCAGTGATTCTGCATGTATTAATCTGTCCCAATCCTTGTTGGAGAGGAGTGTATATTAATGGGGTCACAGTTACAGTTAATAAATAAGCAGAAGAATTGCTGCTGCTGTCCTCAAGCTCCACCCCTCCCTGTTCTATAGTGTCAGCTCTTCTCAAAATGGAGGGGTGCATCTTTCAATCAAATGTTTCAGTGAAAATACTTACATTTTAAAAAGTCAGCTCTGCTCCTGGGCTCTGGAGCCTGCAGACTGTGAACTGCAACTTCATTTACTGGGTAGAAAAATAGAGAATCCAGAACTGCATGTGAGGACAAACAGCAATCTGCCATGATCATCATTAGAAAGACAAATGCACAGCTAACTCCATTCTCAGCAGAAATCTTTCAGTCATACATTCCTCATTTCTAGCCACTACAACTGTGGGGTCCTTCTAAAAAGGAACACTACCTCTGTAGATAAATGGGGGGGCATTCCAGATTGAGTGTAATATGCCCTGTGGCTGCAATGTAGTTGTTGTGAAACTTGTTAAAAATTGGGACTTGGTTTTAAGAACACAGTTAACCTGACATTCTGCACCCCATTCGAATCAAATGATACTGTAATGTAATCAAATGAAGAAAAGATCATGGAATTTGGTGGGGATCTGTGTCGCAGGTGACTCTAAACTAGTTATTCCATATAGTAAAACATTAGACTCCATTGCATGGAGGATCTCAGTAAGCTACAGTAAATGGTTCATCAAATGAAACAGATTCAGTTATGTTAAGTTTGCTACTGATGATGTGGAAAAGAACAGTAATTGGATACCAGAAAATATGAATAACAGTGAGTTTTGGCCTACCTCTGTATTCTGGATGGAGGGCGTACCTCGCAAAGTGACTTTGTGCGAACAGAAGGAAATGTGTACAGATTCAGAACTATTGTACATGGTGCAGAATTAACCCTGACACACAAATTGAAACATAATCCTCTTGTTATGTGTGCATGTAATATGTGCCAAAGCAAGTCATCAGTGACTGGGCCTAAACTTTGTCCAGCCTGTAGTCATTTGGCTAAACACTGTAGAATCTTGTTTGAATGCATTTAAATTCTTTCTCTCATTTAAATGTAGACCCAAAAGATATTAAGAGGATTGAATGCATGAATTGTGAAGGAGGTCACTTAGTGAAATGGGCACATCTAGGTAAACTGTAATGTGTAGAAGGTGTCCCAGCTAAACGTGTCCAAGTATCTTGTAGGTACGAAGTGAGGAAGATGGCGTCTCACACCTGTAATGCTAAACTTTGGATAAAGGGGCCTGTCGTCATTTTCGTGGAACCAACCAGAGCTGAACCCGGCACAGAAGTTGAATCCTGCTGGAAACGTGGGGATATGCTGAATATGTACTAGGCGATTTCAAATGGGAAATGTATTGTAATATAAAAAAATGAAGTGTTAGAGGAGGGATAAAGAAAGAGTATCCTTGTACTGCCAGTAGATGGCTCTCTTGCTCCATGAAATAGGTCAGTCTACATATGGTTCTAATTAAACATTTAGCAATCTGAGAATTTTTAAAATATATATATATATATATAATGAACAATTTACCACTTGTATATCTTATCTTCAGAAAGCATGACGCTTGATAAAAAGTACCATTCCGGCAAAAAGTGAACCTTAATAACACCGACAAATTTATGTTTTCCAAAAACAAGATAAGAAAAGAATTCTATACAACAATAAATAAACATTAAAACTGAACAGCCAAGGTCTTTAGAAAAAAAAATCCTGTCTCGGCTGGATTTTGTATGAACAAAGAGAAGGGTCAAGCCTAGTTGAATGCAGTTATACTGGCCTATATTTGGATTTAAATCTTAAGAGGAATTCACCAAAGCAATATTATAGCAACTGATAAACAGAGGTAAATTAATTGAAAGATTATCCTATAATGAAACAGGTTCAGTGCTAATTGACACTGTTTATAGTTCATAACAGTTACTTCATAAAATTAATAATATGTTTTAAGTATTTGCTATAATGAGAAAACATATTATTTAAAACTGACAAGTATTATTGCTTGTTCACGACTTTGCTGTAGTGATAAGAATATTAAAACCTGGAGCAGTATTCGATTTACTTAAATGGGAAAATGGCACAAGTTTATTCTTCTTTCTATTGAACAATAATACTTCTAGACATTATGATATCCATTGAAGTAAAGAAGTTAAAAGGTGTTGTGTTATGTTTTTGTGTTAAGTTTGTAATAATATACTATAATGTACCTTGTTATTAATCCACTATACTGTTGTCTAATGATGGTAGATGAAGTCATTGTGTGATTATGTGAAACTGCTGCATTGCAAGGGGGTTTCCTAACATTCTCCTCCAACAATGCTGTAAATCTTGCAGATTTGGAATGTAAGGTTCATGGTTTTAGGGACCTAGTACTGATAAGTAAATGTCTTGAAAAAATATGCACAAATCATGGCTTAATGGACAGGTCATATATCTAATAAAGTGCTTTGCACAGACTCTGACCTTGGAAAAAAACAAGAGACTGTGGAAACTGCTAGCAGTAACATATTCCCAGAGAGGTACAGGTCAGAGCCTGGTCAGTGCATCTCTTCATGGATAAATAATTGTAATGAAAACTATTACCACTTAAACTTAATGAAACTAAATGACTTGAATATTGTATGAGACAAACTTTTGTCAAATACTCTGTTAGACAATGGTATATGGAATCAAAACTGACTCATTCACAAAATGATGAAACAACATGAGGTTAAAAGAAACACATACCTTTAATTTAGCATAATATAATCACTTAGAAGATGATGTCACATATTAAGAACATCTCTCATATATAACACACACAGACACACACGCACACACACACACACACGCACACACACACACATCTGCCTATACCCCAGTCCTCAGGGGGGCGGATGTGTGATGTTGTACTGTACACACGTTTTTCTGACTTTAACTGATTTATTTTCAATAAAAGTGGATTTTTAAACTTGGATAATATATTATTAAATTACTCTCCAACTGTTGTTATGTCTAGTTAATTTCTCTATTTAGCCGCAAAAGCAAAAATCAAGACATACTGTAACAAAGCGTGCTGTTCCCGCCGCGCTGGAGTGTACCAAGGAGCCATAATGGAGGACGCAGAGACACAGAGGCTAAACACAAACGCCGATGGCACAGTATTTATTTCAAATATAAAAATACAAAATAACAAAAACAAACAATAAACACAAACTCTTTTAAGACTGTAACGAGCACGGCCCTCACGGTCGCCGTGCTCACTCTGAATGATCGATCCTCATTAGCTCTACAGGCAGCCTTTTATATTTAACACTCCACCTTTCAACCAACACAGCTGGTGGGAACCCGGATGGAGCGTAAACAATCAGACTGCGCAGGGCTTAAGCCCGGTCACACTACATATTAGAAAGATTCTTTACCGATCCTTCAGTAGGCTGTCAGGAAGTGGAGCGATAAAGTGGAGCGATGAAAAAAAGAATCCAAGTTAGAAGCAACAATTGTGTGAATCTTGGGCCCCAGCACCTTTCCAATTGTGCCTATTTGCTTGATGCTTGACCAGGTTGCCCCAATTGCTTCTCCTAACTTGTGTGTCTGTGTTTGATATAAACGGCTGTTGCGTTTTTCAACCTTTTTTTATTTATTTACTGTGACAGGATTGGCAGAGGTTGAGACTCAGAGACAGTTTGAAGTTCAAAATAAAGCTTTTTAATAAACAAAAATAATCAAATAAACAGGCACACGGGCCAAACAAAAAGGTTTCCAACACAAAATAAACACAAAACAAAACTTACAAATAAAGTTTCCAGGCTGGACGTTGCCTTCACTGGTCAAAAAACACAGCACACACAAAAACACTTCTCCTCTTCTAGAACTCTCTCTCCTAGCCAGGGCCGCTCCCCTGGCTTTTATCCCCTGTGGCTTTTATCCCCAGCCACATTCTCACATGTTTTCCTGGCAGGGAGGTATTTTAACCCCCTCCCTGCCAGTCCCAACCACGTTCATAAAGACGGGGCAGTCCCCCGTCACATTTACATTTATATTTTTTGCATTGTTTGTGTTCTAGATAGGTATAGACAATAACCCAGCATCCAGTGATCGGAGGGGTAACCCAGCATCCAGTGATCGGAGGGGTAACCCAACATGCAGTGATCGGAGGGGCAATTTGGGTTCCAAAAGATATTTAAGGTATGGAGGTGCAAGACCATTTAAAGCCTTATAAGTTAATCACCTCTTGGCATCTCTTGGGCACTGCTTGCTTACTTGTTTGCATGCTTGTTTCTTCACACCTGCAACGTGTGCACCTCTCTCTGTTCATGTCTTTGCCATTCTTTTTCCAGCGCCCTGCCAGCCTCCTCTAGTTTACATGCAGCAGGATTCCTGGCATGTGCCAAACACAGCTTCTGTTTTTACCAGCGGTTTTATAATGGAGACATCCAGCCAGGACATAAAGCAGAAAATATCAGGAAGGAAAAGATGCTTCCGCATCCAGCGCTCAGAGAATATCACAGACATTTGCAGAGCTTTTTGAGATGTTATAGTAATAAAATAACGACTTGGATCGCATTATTGAGGAGTTTGGTGATAAACGACATGGTGATAAACATCATGAGATGATTTATCGGTATGTACTATTATTAAGAGTTATTTGAAAAATATAGCGAACGAGGGGTGGGGCGGTGCTGGAGATGCAGTACTGAGTGTCCTGTTGATATGCAGTGCCTTTTAAACCTGTTTTACTGTGAAAAAAAAACTTTTAAACAGCGCGTCTAAAATAAGCTGCGCGTGTGAAAATAATTTGGACCTGACGCGCTGAATAAATGGACCGCAAAGGGTTAGAGTGCAGTGTGCAAAGATTAATTAACCTGTTCTGCGCTAGTTTCTACATGTATATAAAACAAATGCACCTACAAAATGCCCATCTGTTACAAAATGAAAGAGAAAAGGGGAAAGAATAAAGAGGAAATGTAATCAGATAAAGAAAAACAAATGTTTCTTAAAACACTGAACAGGCTACTTCAGCTGGCAAATTGTTACAGGGCATTCAGACCACCAATTCGGCCCAAACCCAGGATAGAGGGGCTCAGTAAATGTGGTTTGGAATCTGTGCAGGAGGGTCATTGTGTCATCAGAGACTCCATAAAATGACAGAGCGCCGCCATTGAAGTCCAGATACACTCCTATTCTGGGGAAGTGGGGTTCAATTATTGCAGTTTTTATATAATTGTGCCAGACAGAACAATTGGAACCAAAGTAAACCAAACTCCAGGACTTTTCATTGTATCCAAGGCCACTGAGATGATCATTTCTTTTCCTGTTGATTCCTTTATATGTGACTCCTATAGAGGCTCTCTCCCCACTCCACTCAATCTCCCAGTAGCAGCGAGTCCCAGACAAACCCTCTCTGCAAAGCACTTGCCACCAGTAGTCAAATCTCTCTGGGTGATCAGGATATGGCTGGCTCTCTCCCTTTCTCCAGGTCACCTTTCTGTTCCCCTCAGACAGATAAAGCTCTCTGTGTGCTGTGTTGGGGTCCAGTGTGAGCCGACAGGAATCTGATTGAAAAGAAGAGGAGGGTTAGAGAGACGGTTAGAAAAGTCAAGTCACTGAGAAACATCGGCACTGGTTTGAGTTGTACAGAACCAGCAAGAAAGACAGATAAACAGACATTGCAGTAGCTATATAATTGCTATTTCATATTCCAACTTGAAAACAAGATTTTTGGTACTATTTTGTGGGGAGTTTGTGTTTATATTGCAGCTGGCAATCAATGCACAAAGTAATGCTGCTTTTCATGGTAAAATATTATACAGCCCCTCCAACAAGTGTTGGGGCAGATGAATGAATGCAGAGCCACGCGGGGGGGGAGGGCGAGGGGTTGCCATTTTAACCCACTCAGACTCCACCCCACAAATACAATGATACCACAATATACATTTAGTACCAACACAGGGGAACTGTGAGGGACAGCTGTTCGTTTGACCTAAACCTAGTTAGATTTTCCATGGATTCAAAGATGGGACGATTATCTATACAGGGATGGCAAGACATTTAGGGAGAGAAAGGTTGGAGTAGGAAAAACGGGTAACAAATGCTCCTCCTCCCCAGTCAGTGATTCTGCATGTATTAATCTGTCCCAATCCTTGTTGGAGAGGAGTGTATATTAATGGGGTCACAGTTACAGTTAATAAATAAGCAGAAGAATTGCTGCTGCTGTCCTCAAGCTCCACCCCTCCCTGTTCTATAGTGTCAGCTCTTCTCAAAATGGAGGGGTGCATCTTTCAATCAAATGTTTCAGTGAAAATACTTACATTTTAAAAAGTCAGCTCTGCTCCTGGGCTCTGGAGCCTGCAGACTGTGAACTGCAACTTCATTTACTGGGTAGAAAAATAGAGAATCCAGAACTGCATGTGAGGACAAACAGCAATCTGCCATGATCATCATTAGAAAGACAAATGCACAGCTAACTCCATTCTCAGCAGAAATCTTTCAGTCATACATTCCTCATTTCTAGCCACTACAACTGTGGGGTCCTTCTAAAAAGGAACACTACCTCTGTAGATAAATGGGGGGGCATTCCAGATTGAGTGTAATATGCCCTGTGGCTGCAATGTAGTTGTTGTGAAACTTGTTAAAAATTGGGACTTGGTTTTAAGAACACAGTTAACCTGACATTCTGCACCCCATTCGAATCAAATGATACTGTAATGTAATCAAATGAAGAAAAGATCATGGAATTTGGTGGGGATCTGTGTCGCAGGTGACTCTAAACTAGTTATTCCATATAGTAAAACATTAGACTCCATTGCATGGAGGATCTCAGTAAGCTACAGTAAATGGTTCATCAAATGAAACAGATTCAGTTATGTTAAGTTTGCTACTGATGATGTGGAAAAGAACAGTAATTGGATACCAGAAAATATGAATAACAGTGAGTTTTGGCCTACCTCTGTATTCTGGATGGAGGGCGTACCTCGCAAAGTGACTTTGTGCGAACAGAAGGAAATGTGTACAGATTCAGAACTATTGTACATGGTGCAGAATTAACCCTGACACACAAATTGAAACATAATCCTCTTGTTATGTGTGCATGTAATATGTGCCAAAGCAAGTCATCAGTGACTGGGCCTAAACTTTGTCCAGCCTGTAGTCATTTGGCTAAACACTGTAGAATCTTGTTTGAATGCATTTAAATTCTTTCTCTCATTTAAATGTAGACCCAAAAGATATTAAGAGGATTGAATGCATGAATTGTGAAGGAGGTCACTTAGTGAAATGGGCACATCTAGGTAAACTGTAATGTGTAGAAGGTGTCCCAGCTAAACGTGTCCAAGTATCTTGTAGGTACGAAGTGAGGAAGATGGCGTCTCACACCTGTAATGCTAAACTTTGGATAAAGGGGCCTGTCGTCATTTTCGTGGAACCAACCAGAGCTGAACCCGGCACAGAAGTTGAATCCTGCTGGAAACGTGGGGATATGCTGAATATGTACTAGGCGATTTCAAATGGGAAATGTATTGTAATATAAAAAAATGAAGTGTTAGAGGAGGGATAAAGAAAGAGTATCCTTGTACTGCCAGTAGATGGCTCTCTTGCTCCATGAAATAGGTCAGTCTACATATGGTTCTAATTAAACATTTAGCAATCTGAGAATTTTTAAAATATATATATATATATATAATGAACAATTTACCACTTGTATATCTTATCTTCAGAAAGCATGACGCTTGATAAAAAGTACCATTCCGGCAAAAAGTGAACCTTAATAACACCGACAAATTTATGTTTTCCAAAAACAAGATAAGAAAAGAATTCTATACAACAATAAATAAACATTAAAACTGAACAGCCAAGGTCTTTAGAAAAAAAAATCCTGTCTCGGCTGGATTTTGTATGAACAAAGAGAAGGGTCAAGCCTAGTTGAATGCAGTTATACTGGCCTATATTTGGATTTAAATCTTAAGAGGAATTCACCAAAGCAATATTATAGCAACTGATAAACAGAGGTAAATTAATTGAAAGATTATCCTATAATGAAACAGGTTCAGTGCTAATTGACACTGTTTATAGTTCATAACAGTTACTTCATAAAATTAATAATATGTTTTAAGTATTTGCTATAATGAGAAAACATATTATTTAAAACTGACAAGTATTATTGCTTGTTCACGACTTTGCTGTAGTGATAAGAATATTAAAACCTGGAGCAGTATTCGATTTACTTAAATGGGAAAATGGCACAAGTTTATTCTTCTTTCTATTGAACAATAATACTTCTAGACATTATGATATCCATTGAAGTAAAGAAGTTAAAAGGTGTTGTGTTATGTTTTTGTGTTAAGTTTGTAATAATATACTATAATGTACCTTGTTATTAATCCACTATACTGTTGTCTAATGATGGTAGATGAAGTCATTGTGTGATTATGTGAAACTGCTGCATTGCAAGGGGGTTTCCTAACATTCTCCTCCAACAATGCTGTAAATCTTGCAGATTTGGAATGTAAGGTTCATGGTTTTAGGGACCTAGTACTGATAAGTAAATGTCTTGAAAAAATATGCACAAATCATGGCTTAATGGACAGGTCATATATCTAATAAAGTGCTTTGCACAGACTCTGACCTTGGAAAAAAACAAGAGACTGTGGAAACTGCTAGCAGTAACATATTCCCAGAGAGGTACAGGTCAGAGCCTGGTCAGTGCATCTCTTCATGGATAAATAATTGTAATGAAAACTATTACCACTTAAACTTAATGAAACTAAATGACTTGAATATTGTATGAGACAAACTTTTGTCAAATACTCTGTTAGACAATGGTATATGGAATCAAAACTGACTCATTCACAAAATGATGAAACAACATGAGGTTAAAAGAAACACATACCTTTAATTTAGCATAATATAATCACTTAGAAGATGATGTCACATATTAAGAACATCTCTCATATATAACACATATAAAAATAGTGTTTTGCATGCAATAGTGTTTTTATATTATATTATAAACCAAGATCCTGGGAACCTTGGTTCGCTTAACTTTTCAGATAAAGGAGGGGCTTGGAGGAAAGCAAAGAAATGAGATCATAGGTTTGGAGTTAGACAAATATGAAGTATTGAATTTATTGAGTACATGACACCTATTAATTTTGAAAAGTTAGTCTGGATCTTTTGAAAACTATTATTTGTAAAATGGATAAGAACTGTCCCACTAGATTAATGATTGGAGTTAATTGAGGCATCCCATGTATTCCAATGAGATGAAAAACCTATAAAACTCCAGAGTAATTTCAATGGAGTACCACACTCATCCCAGACAGGGCAAGGTGGTCCATCATTTGCAAACCGACACAATTGAGCTGATTGAATTCAGTTTCATTTGCCTGGTGAAGACAGCCATATCCTTTTATGATTTATATTAAAGGGTAAGCATTAATCAATTATTATTTTATCTCACATGTATTGCATGTATTGCTATAAGGGACTCACGCTATGTTTTAGAAATAAGAGAGAGTTTTGTTGAATGTGCTGAAATAGACCATTGGGTACTTTAGGTGACGTGTTCTTGGCCTGCTTGTCGGCCTTGATTAACACATATATACATGTATTAAAGTGTTAACGTTGATATCTGTTAAGACACTGGACTGCCCAGTGTGTCTGTCAGCTGGGGATACGACGTAGCCTGTAGCTACTCTATCCAATATTTAACCGTTAATAAACCGAACGAGTACTAATCATACTCCGATTCGAAAAAAAAACTTTAAATACATGAGTCTGTCAATTTCTTGAGTTCTATATTAGTCATCTGGATATACTGCGGGTCCAGAGCACAAACTATATCCCACAAGGAGTAATAACATCTCTGTCCTCCTAACGTCTCCCCTGAGATAAGAGTGTGTGCTGAGCAATTCAAAAGAGTACGTAAAGGAATCTGAACACGCGTATTTCGTGACATCTGGAATGCTGAGAACATAATGAGGTGTAAGGGTTTGTCTTGTACTTGTGCAGTTGCTCGCCTCCCAAAAAATGACCCCTCCTGAAACAAGGTGCAAAGTGATGCAGAAGCGAGTAGATGCAGAAGCAAGCACACACCTCCAGAGACCTGTCATTCACTTCAGGGTGGCTGCTGCCTGCTGCGGCTTACTTCTTGATTCCAGTGCTCTAGTTGTGGCAGGAGCAGCTTTAAAATGTGAAAACTAAAAACCTGCCCCCCTCCACCGCTACTGTACTAACAATAAATTATACTGTCTGCCTGATCTGGATAATAAATACAATATACAACTGTGACTTAAGCACAGTATAGACAGCTATACAGTGAGATAGATACCGGAATGTTTAAGAACTATACGACACAGCTGAAGCTATTTTCTGCTCACCTGACATCATGATACAGACGCGGTACGACGTCGCAAATTCTCTCGCCACTTAAAATCACCTTTTTCCTGACGAGAATTTTTAAAAAAAGATCACTTCGCTAGTCAACCGCCAGATGGCACAAGGGTGCAAAATTGATATATATGCACCTCTGTGTGTGATGACTATGGCCAAGTAATTGATGCATCTTAAAACCTCTGTAAAATTAATTATAAGAGTTTTTTATACAGTATATATTTATAAATGAATAAAGAGTAAACAGCATGGTGGAGTGTTGTACTGCAGACTGCAACCACCATTCAGAAACTTTCTGACAAAGAGAAAACTGCAGTTTCGGTCGATTTCCCACGGAAGTGATTTGTATGCAGACAGTATTCCTCATTTTGCATTTCAAAACCTGAACTTGAAAATATATTTCATATGTTTGTAGGCCTACATGGTAGCAGTACATAGCTAGAATAATGCTGAAATATTATTAGTATGAAATACTAAGGCAAATGAGCCAACTTGGTTGGCTCAGGTTTATTGTCATGAATACTGTGGTATTAATTGAAGGATTACCAATCAAGCGGAAAAGAAAACAGCAACGCTAAAATAAAAATTCAAACCATTTTTTTAATATAAATTTGGAATCGCCAATTGTTTTTAAGACCTTGTCTCAGCGCTGCAACTTCTGTATGAACTCGTGAGAGATGAAGACAAGCCAGCGCGTCCTCCGAAACGCATGCTGTCAGCCGACCTCCTCTTTTCACACTGCAAGCTGACAGCTTAGCTAACCAGACCTGTCGCGCCGGAGGAAATGCAGTTCCACTAGCAATTCACAGCCAACTTGCAGGCGCCCGGCCACCACAGGAGTCACTGGTGCGCGATGAGACAAGGATTACCCTGTCGACTTGAGCCCTCCCCACCCAGGCCGCGTTCGGCCATTTGTGCGCCTCCCTCTCTAGACTCCCCGCCACAATCACAGATGGCATAGCCTGGATTCGAACCGGCAATCTTCAGGCTGTGGGGCGAACTGAAGTGCCTTAGCTGGATGCAATGCCACTCGGGAGCCATTTAAAAAAGGTTTTAAAAACCTTACATGAACTTGCTTTTCATTTAATAATGTCATATGGTGGGGTTCCCGAGTGGCGCATCTGGTAGAATCGTCTGTTTGCACCCACTGCGATTGATTCTTGTCCTGAAAAACCAGCACAAACCTGCTTCGCATCAGCGTTAGAGGTTAGGCCTCCCTCACAGAATAGAGCCCTCACCCTTTTAGCTAATAAACTGTATTGTGATTTTAGATATTTGTGTGCACATTTTAGGCAGGGTTATTTTAAATGGTACTTTTTGTCTGCCTATAAGCTGCATTTTACTGTTTTATTATTATTTGAGAATAACTATGGGTGAGCTGTCCTGTACTGTCTTTAATTTCATTGCAGTTATTAAGAATAAATTCTCCCAGTCTTTATGCAGAGTGGGGCAAGACATTAATATCTTGTATGCAACTTGAAACTGAGTACCAATGCAACAAGAATAAAGACTAATTGGACTTGAGATCTGAACCAAGAACTGAACTGGAAACCCTCTTCAAGCAACAGTGTGGTAATTACAGCTGAGAGATACAGGGTCTGGTTGAGCGTGTAACATTTCTGGGGAAGGGAATACATTGTACAGGGCCTGCGCCAGCACCTGGGCAACAAGGGCAGTTTCCCGGGGCCTTAAAGTTACCAAGGGCCCACCAGAGGATAAAAAAAATGTGACGAAATAAATTGCTTTATAAAGCGTGAACGTAATATTATTATTCTGAGCTACGTCTTTAGTGTTATTTTCTCTATGCTCATATTAGTCACTCCCCATTGGTGGACCAAGAGTCTGTTGTAATGTGATTGGACTGTTCTCTTCAGTTCGCTACAATCGGAAGGTAAGCACGGATCGACAGTAAAAAGAGACTGGCTAGTCTGTTCAGAATCATCTGATTCATTGTTCTGCTTTTGTTGCTTGTTATTTGAACGTGAGGAGAAGTCACATTTCTGCAGTCGATTTAGAGACTGGATGCATGTGTCTGGCACTGAAGAGTCTTTTCCACCCGTCACGTTAACAATTAAATGGAAGGTATTAGTTAGCACTGAAGACAAACGTGACGATCGATAAAGAAATGATAAAAAAAGCTTTTCTGTAATTAATATTTGCTTAACCAAATGTATATGCTGTTATGAACAATGTTATATTTTCATTTAAAAACACAGTTCTAAAAAATATATTTTTGGATTGAGGGCAGAGGTTAGTGATTGGTGGGGGGCCCACTAGAGATCCATTTCCCAGGGCCCACAAAAGTCTGGTGCCAGGCCTGACATTGTATGGAAGCCCATTTTCAACACCAAAAAAACCCCAAATACATTTAAAATTACTATTATAAGGTTGACATACTATCTCGGTATTTCGATTTAGTAAAGTAAATAGTATCTCATTATTTCTAAATAAACAAATGCTTAAATGTCCGGTTATCCTGTCTCTCCCTTGCTTGTGCTGTTACAAAACCTGTTCCCATGGAAACAAAATAACCTGTGTGGGTGGGAGGGTGGGTAGCTGCCCCTGTAGCCATCGAGTGGTTCCCCAGTCTGGCATCGCCGGGCTACATTGTTTTACTTTACATCTTTCTATCTTAATACTTGCTATCAGCACTTGTAGCAATCCTCATTATCATAACTGCCGTTCTTAAGATGTGTGCCTTGAATATTTTACATTGATTTTAAGCTGCAGATTTGGATTTCACGGCTGCACTGCGCCGATCCTAGAATCGGACCCAAAATATTTTACTAGAAGAAAAGCCTTACCTTTTAAACGCCTGCCACTGCTCCTGGACCCCAGGGTATAAACTGCTGTTTCATTCACTAAATAAAATACAGAAAACTGTGTTAAACCAAAGATTCTTCTGTAGAGGAGGGGTGGGGAACCCTGGCCCTGAATACAAGACCCTGCCCATGCATTCCTATTGGACATACTATAACTGAATACAAGACCCTGCCCATGCATTCCTATTGGACATACTAGAAATGAATACAAGACCCTGCCCATGCATTCCTATTGGACATACTATAACTGAATACAAGACCCTGCGCATGCATTCCTATTGGACATACTGGAAATGAATACAAGACCCTGCCCATGCATTCCTATTGGACATACTATAACTGAATACAAGACCCCGCCCATGCATTCCTATTGGACATACTAGAAATGAATACAAGACCCTGCCCATGCATTCCTATTGGACATACTAGAAATGAATACAAGACCCTACCCATGCATTCCTATTGGACATACTATAACTGAATACAAGACCCTGCCCATGCATTCCTATTGGACATACTAGAAATGAATACAAGACCCTGCCCATGCATTCCTATTGGACATACTATAACTGAATACAAGACCCTGCCCATGCATTCCTATTGGACATACTATAACTGAATACAAGACCCTGCCCATGCATTCCTATTGGACATACTAGAAATGAATACAAGACCCTGTCCATGCATTCCTATTGGACATACTGGAAATGAATAAGAACATAAGAACATAAGAAAGTTTACAAACGAGAGGAGGCCATTCAGCCCATCTTGCTCGTTTGGTTGTTAGTATCTTATTGATCCCAGAATCTCATCAAGCAGCTTCTTGAAGGATCCCAGGGTGTCAGTTTCAACAACATTACTGGGGAGTTGGTTCCAGACCCTCACAATTCTCTGTGTAAAAAAGTGCCTCCTATTTTCCGTTCTGAATGCCACTTTATCTAATCTCCATTTGTGACCCCTTGCTCCTTGTTTCTTTTTTCAGGTCAACAAAGTCCCCTGGGTCGACATTGTCTATACCTTTTAGGATTTTGAATGTTTGAATCAGATCGCCGCGTAGTCTTCTTTGTTCAAGACTGAATAGATTCAATTCTTTTAGCCTGTCTGCATACGACATGCCTTTTAAACCCGGGATAATTCTGTTTGTTATTCTTTGCACTCTTTCTAGAGCAGCAACATCCTTTTTGTAACAAGGTGACCAGAACTGAACACAATTTTCTAGGTGAGGTTTTACTAATGCATTGTAAAGTTTTAACATTACTTCCCTTGATTTAAATTCAACACTTCTCACAATATATCCGAGCATCTTGTTAGCCTTTTTTTATAGCTTCCCCACATTGTCTAGATGAAGACATTTCTGAGTCAACATAAACTCCTAGGTCTTTTTCATAGATCCCTTCTTCAATTTCAGTATCTCCCATATGGTATTTATAATGCACATTTTTATTGCCTGCATGCAATACTTTACACTTTTCTCTATTATACAAGACCCTGCCAATGCATTCCTATTGGACATACTATAACTGAATACAACACCCTGCCCATGCATTCCGATTGGACATACTAGAAATAGGCTGCCCCACCCCAAAACAGGTCGTGTTTTGATCAGAAAAAGTAGTAGACTGTAGTAGTTGAACTGATATTTTCTATTTGTATATATAAATCTTATGAATGAAATCTATAAGCAGTTGATAGTGTATTAGTATTACTAGGATTGTTCCAATGTGTAGAATACTTGGACCATGGTAATATTTTTGTTTATTTGTTTAGGGTTCGCCCTGAAGGGACCTGATCATTGAAATACCTACAGTTGACACAATGTGCTAAAACATAACCATGTGCACTAACAAATGTCATGAGTAAAACTGTCTGTTCTAGCACAGTAGAACTGTCTGTTCTAAGTACGGTACTAGATTAGAGATAACACTTGTATAAAACAACAAATTTAAATTGCGTAGGGCAATATGATAGGACGAGAGCTTATACATCGAAGGTGATTGGAGGAACAACTAGAGATAGAAATATATATAAAGTGTCCCTTAAGGACGGTAAGGTAGAACTTCTATGATACTGATAAAGTGTTATGTTGTTCTCCGGAGCGCTCTGTATGTGGCTTGCTGTAATACTTTATTTAAACTTTGATTCAACTCAACGTGTGGACTGAATTGTATAATTCCAGCTTTTCATCCCTACAGCCCAAAACTTAACTATATGTGTATAATGTAAAGACCCTTTCCCACTTCCGTCTTCCAATCACAGATATTTTCACAGTCAATGAATACAAAGTTTAAACAAACAAACACAAAAGCCAGATTTTATAATTGATGGTGTCAATTGAAGCCAAACAAAGTGTAGGATACTTTTGTCATTTAAAAGCTGACGATGTAAACTGCATGTATGGTCTGATTTAGTTTTGCTTATCAATAAACCTGTTTATATGCAACTTTAATTATGGGAAAGAACACCTCTCGACACAGCTTTCCAGCCACGACTACTCGCCAGAGACACCAGGACTATTCAATTATTGTTCATCCAGGCATTGTCTTTTTTTTGTATGCCTTTGTATTGATTTAATTTGACATTATCAAAGTATACTGCTCTACCTCATGAAAAAGCTTTTCATCGTCCATGCTTGCTTGTTTTGAGGCGTGTCTAACGTTTGTCAAGGGTGGTAACCTTGCTTCTGATTGGTCGGTTTCATTCCAGTCGCGTGACGAAAAGAAACATAGAGACAGTTTCTATTTTAGCAACACGAGATTTTCTCAAAATGACAATCGCTCGCATCGCTTGCTGGCAGTCTGGATAATCCCATTTGATTGCATTGACTTCTAAATGATTTGCTTGCCCCCGTCCAGTGTGGACCGCCCTTTAGAGCAATTATTGCTAATATTTGGTCTAATTAAGTCATTTAGGGCTCATTTAAAACAGACCCCCCCCCCCCCCCGCTGTAGAGGATTTGGAATACAAACATGAATGACCATGTGTAACAGGGCGAGCAGCCCTGTACGTGTTTATTTATTTATAGAACGGGGTACCCCTCCGCCCCTGTGCAGTTTATTATTTTGTATTTGTTTTGTTGTATGATTATTATTATTATCATTATGATTTATGATTGTATTTATGACGGCGAAGCGCCGCGGGTTTTGTTATTGTTTTATTTGGATTTATTTAGAAATGTATTTAAATGTCGGCATAGCCGATGGTTTGTTTGTTTTTGTTTAATCGCATGGATGTGTAGTCCCATCCACGGTGGTTTAAAAACCTCGTGCAGAAGGTGGCCATCTCCTGAATTAATTAGGTGATTTAATTTGTTGCTAATCGGGATATGGTCACCTGTCATAAAAGCCTGCAGCTCTCGGCACTCGGGGTGGGTGTATGAGGAGTGAGAGTGGAGAGAGAGACGAGAGCATTTAGAAAGCAAAACTAAGCATAGGAGCAGTGAAGGCTACAGCCCAGCCTGACCTGTGTTTCGTATATTTTGTGTTTGTGATTTGTTTTATTTAAACCTTTTATTTCGCTCTTTGAGCAAAGTGTTTTTCTGTTTAAATATTTGATTTATTTTTGTTATTTTTAAATTAAAACAGCGCAAGCCTTTTTGAACTGCAGTACTTGCCTGGTGTCAGTATTTTAAGTTCCTGCTTCTGTCTGACATCACCGCCCAGTCACCCTGTCATACCATGTTTAAGAATGTTTTATAACAGATTACAATATTCCTTAAATCTTTCATATACAGCAAAACCTCAGGACTATAACTTAGCATCCTATGTGGAATGAAGCTGGTTAATGTTTGAATCCCTCTGTCTCTGTTTTTGAATGCTACTGTGTTGTTTTCTCATGGCATGTCTTTAGAAACTCTCGTCCTTCCTGCTATCGTCACTCGGGATGTCAGTGTAAAAGAGGTGGGGCATTTCAACCTGGGGAAGTCGTTTGAAATATGGAACGACACATCTTTCAATCAAATGTTTCAGGGAAAACAGACTTACATTTTAAAAATCCAGCTCTAGTCCCTGGCTCTGAAGCCTGCAGACTGTGAACTGCTTCTTCTTTCACTGGATAGAAAATAAAAGAGAGAAACACCATTGAAACTAAATGAATACACAACCACTTATGACTAAAAATAGCAATCCTTTTGGAAAATCATTTGAAACAAAACCTCTGCAATATTCATCTAGCCAACAACCTGTGAATGATTCTTTTTAGGGTGCAACAAAACAACATGTAAACATAAAAATAGTAATAATATTTTTTTCTACTGTAAATTATTCATGTTTTGTGCGCACATCTTTGTGAAGATGGCGAAGTGTCTCGAGGCATTTTCCGAGCTTATTGCAATCTGAGGATGATGGTTGTTATATTTGTTTTGTTACTGTTTGCTCGAAGTTGTCAATAAAATGGAGACATTAGAAAGGTTTTGTGATGTGAGTTATGGCTGTAATCAGTTCATTTACTGTAATTAACCATTCCCTTGTCTCCACCCATTTGAAGTGACTGTGCCGTAGCTTCATTTTGATGGGTGAAAAGGGCTTGTTTTCTTCCCGGGATATCTTGCTTGGAATTTTTGTTGTGTTTTAATAACGGGAACGTTTTCGCGGCCTCATTCCCCGAATGTGAAACTTGATACAATCCGGCCCCTTGTCAGAAATGGGGCTGGTCAAAATGACCCTTTACACACCGATCTTGGCGAAACTGATGAATAGAGGTATGTATTTATTGTGTTCCCTGGAATTAAACCCTTGGGGTCCCTTGTATAAACACCGTTATCAATAAAGAAACATTCTGGTAGCTTGTTCCACCCCTACTCAAAAAAGCCTTGCAGTAAACAAAGAAAAGCACAGAGTTCAGCTCCATGAGTCTCCTGAAACACAGCAGGAGATGAAAGGGGTCTCGCAGTAAACAAAGAAAAGCACAGAGTTCAGCCCCACGAGCCTCCTGAAACACAGCAGGAGATGAAAGGGGTCTCGCAGTAAACAAAGAAAAGCACAGAGTTCAGCCCCACGAGCCTCCTGAAACACAGCAGGAGATGAAAGGGGTCTCCCAGTAAACAAAGAAAAGCACAGAGTTCAGCCCCACGAGTCTCCTGAAACACAGCAGGAGATGAAAGGGGTCTCGCAGTAAACAAAGAAAAACACAGAGTTCAGCCCCACGAGTCTCCTGAAACACAGCAGGAGATGAAAGGGGTCTCGCAGTAAACAAAGAAAAGCACAGAGTTCAGCCCCACGAGTCTCCTGAAACACAGCAGGAGATGAAAGGGGTCTCGCAGTAAACAAAGAAAAGCACAGAGTTCAGCTCCACGAGTCTCCTGAAACACAGCAGGAGATGAAAGGGGTCTCGCAGTAAACAAAGAAAAGCACAGAGTTCAGCCCCACGAGTCTCCTGAAACACAGCAGGAGATGAAAGGGGTCTCGCAGTAAACAAAGAAAAGCACAGAGTTCAGCCCCACGAGCCTAATGAAACACAGCAGGAGATGAAAGGGGTCTCGCAGTGGTGAACTTGGATGGTGAACAACTTTCATTTGGAGAATCCAAGAGGTTTGCCGGTCACTCTCAGCACTATCCAAAAGCTGACTGAAGATCTGTTTTTATAGGTGGTTTAGTTGTTTGTTTGTTTCTTTTAAATTCAATTGGAATTTTACTCAGTCCTGTACAAATGAAACATAATAATTGCTTACTATGAGAAGATTTAGTTTCGGTTTCTCTTGCAGAAAAAAACACAAGTTACAGTGAAAAAACAAAAGTAGAATACATTTCCATTTTTACAGAAATCAAACCGATATTCTAATATTTTTGGTGATGAAAAACAACTGCTTCACACTCTTGGACTCAACTGCCAAGCAGCAACATTGCCCTGCTCCTTAACAACCAATCCTCACTCCTGATTAGCTGGTACAGTACTGACCGTCCAACACCCACCTAAGAGGCTCTCTGTACACAGTGCTACAGTACAGGCATTAATACATGTATAATACATTATACATAAAGCAAGCAACCGTAACACTTCTGTAACACCAATGAAAATCGTAGTATTATATATATTTTAGCTCAAAGAGCCAGCTGCCCAACGTTTCGATATGTTGTACATATCTTTCTCAAGGGAGCCTGTGTTTGAATCCAAACATTGGAGGTATTTATAGGTTTTTGACGGCATTATATATATATATATATATATATATATATATATATATATATATATATATATATATATATATATTGTGAACCAGCTGCACTCACTCGGGTTCATGCCTCTTTAAAAATACGACCCAGAACAATGAAATGGAGTTTTTCCGTGCTGACGCGCTAATTTTTAATGCACACAAAAATAAAACAAACTACAAAACAAAAACCTAACTCTGTTTGGAGCGCTTACTACACAGGTAATTTCCCTGACTACCTAGCAGGACAGCTAAGCCGTTTACCTGCCACAAACCACAATCTTAAACACATAGGTTTCACAGCACTTACACTCTCTGACTGCTCGGAAGCAGAGCACCTCATCTGCCTCCTTCTACTCAGCAGCCCCGTGCAGCCTGGCTGCACGTCTTAAATACCCTGCACCCGGTTCTAATTTTTAATCACCCCCGGGTGCAGGAGATAATACATAATAATACAATTAACAAAACAATTAGCAAATTAAATGGAACAAATTGTAGTTTTCTGAAGTGCCACTCACCCGTAGGTATCGGAGCACTGTACAGACCAAAACAAATTATAATGCTACAATTGTAAATAGGTCATTTGAAATAATTGATTTCCATTTACCACAACAGAAATATGTGTAGTGAATTTCTTTTTTTTTTAAATAAAGCAACAATTCTGAATAAAGACAAAAATCTGGAAATGGAAGCTTAATCTGCAATCTGAGAGACTTGTTCAAGTGCAATGAATTTAGATTGTTGGTGACAGTATAATTCTTTTTTGTTGTTTGCTCAATCTAATTGTATTATATTTGTTAAACCTGCTTTTTGTAAAAGCACTCGCTAGAGTGCAGGATGCGCTCTATAGCCTGGACGTCGCGAGTTCGAATCCAGGCTATTCCACAGCCGACCGTGGACGGGAGCTTCAGGGGACAGCGCTCAATTGGCTGAACATCGCCTGGGAGGGAGGGAGGGTTAGGTCGGCCTGGGTGTCCTCGGCTCACCGCGCACCAGCGACCCCTGTAGTCTGGTCGGGCGCCTGCGGACTTGCCTGTAAGCTGCCCAGAGCTGCGTTGTCCTCCGACGCTGTAGCTCTGAGGCGGCTGCATGGTGAGTCTGCAGAGTGTAAAGAAGCGGGCGGCTGACGGCACACGCTTCGGAGGACAGCGTGTGTTCGTCTTAGCCCCTCCCGAGTCAGCGCAGGGGTGGTAGCGGTGAGCTGAGCCTAAAAATAATTGGGCATTTCAAATTGTGGAGAAAATAATAAAAAATAATTGGCAACGACTAAATTTATAAAAAGAAAGAAGAAAAAAAACATCATTTAACAGTGGAACACACATGTTTATATTATTATAAAATTCTGAAAAAATAAATGGGAACATGGGAAAGAAGGCATTTAATTGTTGGGTTATAAGATTACATGGTGTAATAGCAATTCTGATTACAATTACAGAGATGTGTGAAGTTGTATTTACACTTACAATTACCGGTACTGATTACTATTATTGTAATTAATTACAAATGGCATAATTACAATTGCAATTGAACCCGGATCTGACAGGAACACACACCAGCCTTGATTCCAGGAGATAGAAATTATAGTAATAGTTCAGTCTCCTCGAGTGCCACAAACGATAAAGTGAAAACAAATATAGCAAACAAAATTGTGACCAAAGGAAAAGGTGAAAAAATAAATCAATCCAAATTACACAATACACTCAATGACCAATAGTGAATACATTGAAAGAAAACCTAAGCACCGGTTTACTGCGTGGCAGTAAGAGATGGAAACTAAAAGAAAGCTGAATTAACTATTAAATTGCCACTTCTTTATATATCTATATACAAGCAGGTGACCTCAGGAGCCCCTTAACTAGGGATTTAACAGGGCAGCAGTGTGGAGCAGTGGTTAGGGCTCTGGACTCTTGACCGGAGGGTTGTGGGTTCAATCCCCAGTGGGGGACACTGCTGTTGTACCCTTGAGCAAGGTACTTTACCTAGATTGCTCCAGTAAAACCCAACTGTATAAATGGGTAATTGTATGTAAAATAATGTGATATCTGTATAATGTGAAATAATGTATAATGTGATATCTTGTAACAATTGTAAGTCGCCCTGGATAAGGGCGTCTGCTAAGAAATAAATAATAATAATAATAATAATAACACATTCCCTCAGGCAGCACTACTCTACTATACATGTATACAGAAAAATAAGTTCAAACATTACCCTGATGTGCAGCAATATCAGCACCATCCTGCACAGTTAGACCTAAAAATACCAGAAAGTGATTACAGTAGCAATCAAAATGGGCAATTTAAAATCAAACAGAAAATTGTACTGAGAAAATAAAACGACATGCCTTCAACAAGGTAGGACTCGCTTCCACAGTCATTTAGCAACCCCCGCTCTCAATTAAACGAATGATTTCCGCTGACAAAGCTGAGACACTAGCGATCGATGAGTAGAAACGAGTCCCGCCTCTTACACATAGTATATTTGAGAAATCTCAAAATAAGAATTGTATTTCACACCAACCTGTTGTGGTTATTTTGGCTAATTTCCCCTTGCAGAAGTCCTCAATGTAGTCTTTAAGTTGAGACACAGCTTTCCTCACAGCTCCAAAAGAGATGTCTGAATTGACTTTAATGCTGGGTAGGACTGCAGCTTCAGGAGGGGCACAGAGAGACTGGAAATTCTACAACAGGAAAGTGGAGAAAAGGGGGTTTCAGTGAAACAGAATGGGCTCCAAATGGGGACCACTGCTGGGGGAAAAAGCAAGGATTCATTCGATTGGAGAGAGATCTGTCTGAAACTGCCCCAGTTCTGTGCTTGAGATTGTTCAGGCAAGCAGTGATGTCACCTGTAGAAAATGGATGTGATCCTTGGTCTCTGAAAGCTGTTTCAGCTCAGTGTTTCTCCTCCTCAGCTCAGCAATCTCCTGCTCCAGTTTCTTCATGATCCCTTCAGCCTGATTCACTGTAGCCTTCTCCTGAGCTCCAATCAGCTCCATCACTTCAGAGCGGATCTTCTCAATGGATCGGATCAGCTGAGTAAAGATCTTCTCACTTTCCTGGATTTCTCTCTGTGAAGATCTCTGTGTGAAAGAATCACATATT
The DNA here is from genome assembly GCF_902713425.1 of Acipenser ruthenus. Lineage (NCBI taxonomy): Eukaryota > Metazoa > Chordata > Actinopteri > Acipenseriformes > Acipenseridae > Acipenser > Acipenser ruthenus. The sequence continues at coordinate 10,251,332 of NC_081227.1, forward strand.
AAAATCACATAAAGCATATACAGTAAACTTCTATAAATGTGTTCCAGCCCATTTCTTAATAATAATAGGTGAATGGCACTTGAAGAAATCCCTGATTAATCACAGATCCAGTTATTCAAGTATGCAGCTGTTGAAATCTGAGTGAATGTTGGCTAACCCTCTTGTCAATACCCACTTTCAGTGACTCCACAGCCTGTTTCAGCTCCTCCAATTCTTTCAGTCTCTCTTGGATTCTCAGTTCTAGTTCTTTCTGCGCATCTCCCAGCTTCGCCTGTGTAGAAAGACAGTGACATTTCTAAGGGACACTGAGCCATATTCTGTCACATCCAACATAGGCCTGTTTAGCGGTATCACATCACCATGAGCAAAACAGCACTGACCCACCGCGGGGCCCATTGAAGCACCAACCTTTTCTACCATCTCCACGCCGGACAATGCAGCTGCAACCATGACAGTGCCTGGCCATAACAGCGCTATGACATCACCGCGCCCACAATACAGCGACGACCATTACAACACATTTCTAAAACCACCAAATGTGTTTGATTTTTTCTACACAGTCGATGCTGACAGCGGGACTACAATTCCCAGAAGACACTGCTGAGTCATTTATCAGGAACGTGGAGACATATATTACTTGTGGCAATGTGCCCCACCCCTGTGTGCATTTGTGTGTTATATGTTGCATGTAGTGTGTAAATGTTGGTGTATAGATGTTGGTGCACGGGATATAAATGGGTCTGTGTAACACAAGTGATGTAAAATATATACTTGTATTTAGGCACGAGGATTGCACATCATTTCACGTGCAGATAAAATGTGTATACTGTGTGTCACGGGATTGCACTTAATTAATTCACTTGCAGTTGCACCGAGATTCCAATTGAATGATTGACTAGCAATCGAGTCTTGGTACAACTGCATAAAAGCAGCATGTTTTCACCCACTCGGGGTTGGGTGTACAGTGAGGAGGTACAGGGTAAGAGAGAGGAGTGAAACAGAATTAACAAACCAATTGCTAGCGTGCTAGAGAGCCAGCATGATACTTGTTTGTGTACCGCTCGTCCGCTGTGTTGGTGTCTGTCTATTTACTTTGGTCATTGTGCCGTTTTGTTTGTTCAGTACCGTGTCTGGTTTTGTTTTGTGTTCAAACCTTTTATTTGCTGTTTTGCAATAAACAGGCGCAAGCAAACGCATCCATCATTTCATTTCACCAATCGTCTGTATTTACTTCCTTGTTCTGACATCACCACTCTGCAATCTGTGACAGTGCTGTAGAGATGTTCATTGGCTCCATTTGGCTGGGCACCTTCTTAATAAAAATGTATTGGTGTAAGCTGCTGGAAAATATTTTTATACTGTGTGCGTGCGTGCATATAGAGTTGAGTCCAAAAACTTTAACGTGACGTTACATCACAAATGTAATCTAGAGTTGCATTGTGGGATTGGGCGGGGGTAACTCATTAATATACATATTTATATACTGTGAGACAGCAGGGAGGGGGTTAATTCCTCCCTTTAAAAAAACATGTGCGGAAGGCACACTTTTGTCTTTTGTTAATTGTTTTATTGATTGATCATTACCTGCACCTGGCTATTATTGAAAATTAGAGCCAGGTGCAGGGTTTAAAAAGAGAGCAGTCAGTCTGCTCTGGGCGGCTGCTGAAGAGGGCAGAAGCCCGGCTGTGCTGGTGTGGGGTACAGCTGTAATTAAAAGAAAAAGGTAGTGTGAAGCCTTTTTTGTGTGTTTTGTTTTGTTTGTACAGGTAAACAGCTTAGCTGTCCTGTTTTAGTTTAGGTTCCTGTTCTGTTTAGTTATTGCTCAAAGAGAGCTAGGTGTTGTTTTGATTATTTTTGTTTTTGTTTCATTAAAAATTGCGCAACCGCGCTTAAAAATCCATTTCTGTGTGTTGGGTCGGTGTTTTTAAAGGGGCAATGAACTGAAGTGAGTGCGATTCTATCACAATATGCAGTAAATGCTACAAAACGTACTTTTGAAACATCAAAATGTGTTGCTAATGTTATGTAAACTAGCATGTAATTTGTGTGTTTTTTGTGTTCGGAGTGCATGTGAGTGAGTTTGCTGTGTGGATCTGTGAGTGAACGAGTTTGTGTGAGGAATGTGTGAAAGGTGCTGCAGCTAATGAGGTGTGAATTGCCCAATTAGCTGCAGCACCTGTATAATATAAAAGAGAGTGGTTGGGTATGCTAGAGTATTTGGGAGAGAGGAAGGGTGAGTGTTTTTGGAGGTAGTCCGTGTATTTTTGGAGGTAGTCTGTGTATTTTTGTGTTTAATAACCTGTTGCTTAGTGTTTTGTCTTTTTGTTTGGCCATCGTGCGCTTTTGTTTTGTTTATTAAAAGTCTTTACTTTCCCTGCACTTCCTGACTCTGAGTCTCCTTACCCCGGCCAGCCTGTCACAGTTGGTGTTCAGAATTGGGACAGCGCCTCTGGAGACTCGAAGCAGGAGTGCAAAATTATTTTTGTTTTGTTTAAAAAAGAGAAACAGGTTTTTTTTGCGTGTGTGTGTGTGTGTGTGTGTGTGTGTGTGTGTGTGTGTGGGGGGGGGGGGGGGGGGGGTGTGTGTGGAAAGATGGGGAGGAATACCCTGAAGCAGCAGCGGCAGCAACAGTGGAACGAGGCGAGCGAGTGCTGCAGAGGCTGCTGTCTCTGAGGTCTGGAGGGGAGGAGATGATTTTTGATTTATTAATGTATTCATCACTGCAAATGATAAAAGTGTGCAGGCTACATAAACATTTCAAATGTTTTATAAGGAATTGAAAATAAATAATTACACAATCAAAATGTGACAGAGACATTTATCATACTCTCCCGTTAGGCATTTGCTATGCTCTCTTACACCAGACTGAACTTTGATGTGGAGCAAGACCTCAAGCAAGACTTCTGCTGGTCAAGAAGATCAATGAATGCTCTGCTGCTCATTAGTCACACAGAGAGGGACCACAGCTGGGGACATGACCTGGAGGTTCTCATTTTTGTGTACTGGCTGGCACACGGCTCTCCTTCAGGGTAGTGTCATGCATATTTGGTTTCCCGAGGAGCCCAGTGCACAAAATTGAAATTGAGGTGGTTGGACTTCTGGGCAGAGTTATTGCGTCCCTAAGCCAGAGGAGCTGGATGATTCAGGGCAAGGTTTTGGCCGTCTGGATCAGAACGCACCCTTTAACAAGGCAGTGGGGGCTATCAATGGCTGCCATGTGCACATCAAGGCCCCTGGAGGGATTGAAGCACAGGATTACCTCAACAGGAAGCTGTTCCTCTCATTCCGGAAATATGTGACGGCAAGTCCCTGGGCATTTTTGTGAGGTACCCTGGGTCAGTGCATGACTACAGGGTGATGAAAAACAGTCAATTTTACATTGGGGCACGGTATGATTGCCTACAAGAACCTGCCTTATCACAGCCTACAAGAGCCACTGCAGGGAAGAGCCCAGGAAAGGCTTAACCGATACCACTGAAGGGTCTTTGGAATGATGAAAAACAGGTGGAGGAGCATTTTCTTCAAGGCATTGGAGGTGCATTCCACCTTTGTGGATACACTGCTTTGTATCATATTTTAATAAATGATGCATTACATCATAGCTATCTTTATCATGTATTTCTATGTATTAATCATGTATTTCTATGTATTTATCATGTATTTCTATGGAGACAACAGCCCAGCATTTATTTTCCCTGTGAAAAGGACATCGTTTGCCGCACACAGTTGGATGACTTTTAGGGTCTCTTCCTCTGTCCCTGCATTTTGTAAAAAATAATAATAATAATTTTGAAATATAGTGCTCGTTTTGAATCCAGGCTATGCCATCACCGACTGTGACCAGGAGTCTCGAGGGGGCGGCGCACAATTGGCTGAGCTTGAGCCGCCCGGGTTGGGAGGGATTAGGTCGACAGGGCAATCCTTGTCTCATCACGCACCAGCGACTCCTGTGGTGGCCGGGCGCCTGCCTGCCTGCGAGTTGCTGGCAGAACTGCATTTCCTCCGATGAGTCAAGTCTGGTTGGCTTCGCTGGCGGCTCGCAGTGTGTAAAGAGGAGGTCAGCTGACAGCATGCGTTTCGGAGAACGCGCTGGCTTGTCTTCGTCTTTCCCACGTTCATATGTGAAACTGCAACGCTGAGACAGGGTCTTATAAAAATGGTTGGATACTCCAAAGTAGGAGAAACTGGGGTAAAAAACTATTAAAAAAATATTTAAACACAAAGGGCTCTATTCTGAGCACAATCTCAGGTTATCATGGTGAGAGGTGGGGCTCCTGCATCTTCCACTACTGAGATTAGTAACGGCTGGTCAGTTTATATTTGTATTACTATTCGTACTGATACGAAAGCCCTAATGCACTACTCAGGGTTCTTACACTTTTTCAACAGCAAAATTCCAGACTTTTTCCAGACTTCCATTTAAGAAGACTTGTCATCTATCGTATTTCTGAATTGTCCTATTTAGTCTGCTGGCATATTTGTCTATTTTCAATTATATTTATTTATTTACTCTGTACTTTTTAATGTTCACTGTTGTGTGTGACTTAATTTGGTATAGTGATGAGGTTGTTACTCTGTAGTGTTGTTTTTATAGTACATTGTATTTTATGTTTTGATATTCCCTGTGGATCACCTCGGATAAAGGCGTCTGCTAAATGTCTGCAATAATAACAATAGAAAATAGAATTGAAAGGGGAGGTTCCATTGTTTCTAATAAGGTATACGCAGAGATCGTCTAGGGAATAAGTAGATCGGTATTAACACAAAATAAATATTTTTAAATGGATGTTATGATTTATATAAATAAGTAGATCGGATGTCTTTGACAGTATAACGATAGATAAGGGAATGCTGCAATATACATTAACAATAAACAAATCATTTCAAATTAATTTTGTAAGTGTAATTTGTCTGTTTAACAAACGTTATTGCAACTCGAGAAGTTTTTTGTTACATATTTAACGTGTAAGCAGTAGACTACGATAGGTTTGACAGCGATAATCAAAACTCAAAGCACGATTTCGGTTATGGACAAAATTGAGCTCCATGCTGCGGTAGCTAACTTAGGCCACGATGCATTGCAATCACATGATACACTTGTATTATTAGTATGCGCTTTGTCTTTTATTAATTTTTACAGACAGTATCTTTGCATAATTAGGTCAGAAAACAGAACAGGAGCCTGCGTTCATTTTATGCAATAGACAGCATGGAGTATGTATTTTAATTACAAGTTTGGGAAAACACAAAAACGGTGGACTTCGTAAACCGTAGTAAATTCGGTAGTTCAATCCTAGATGAGAAAGAAAGATCCTATAGTATACATGTATATCACTAGTATCAGCATGAATTTAAACCTCTGTAAATGTCAGTAGTTCAATACTAACGTTAGGCTACTTACCGTAACCCTGGTTCCCTGAAAGAGAAGATGGCCACCAAAGCCGCCGATAGACCCCCTTCCCTCAGTGACCTCCTCGGTCCCGCCCACCGAGGGAATAAACCCGTCACGCAGGGAAGGCTCGACCTCTTTTCGTGACGAAACCGTGCTGACGACCGATGCGACCTCGCGGTTGGTGGCCATCTTCTCTTTCAGGGAACCAGGGTTACGGTAAGTAACCTAACGTTCCCTTTCAATTCGAAGATGGCCACCAAACATCATTTATGGGAAAACGAATACCAGAGCCGTCGCGAGGGAGGGAAGAACGGCAGCACACGAGGGGCACCTCAGCCTCGCCCGACCAAAGGTCAGCGGTGCGAGCATGCAACCTCAAGGACCCTTGTGCCCAACGAAGGCACTGAGGGATCTATCACATTAAGGCGATAGAACCTGGTAAAGGTATGCGGCGTAGCCCAGCTAGCCGCATTACAAATCTCAGCCATGGAGGCACCTCTAAAGAAGGCCCATGACGCAGCCACACCTCTAGTGGAATGTGTGGCTACCCACCCAGGCGGAGGCAAGCCAGCACCATCATACGCAGCGGAGACCGTATCCGCAATCCAATGAGACAGTCGCTGCTTCGAGAGGGGCTGTCCCAGGGTCCGTGTCCCATGGCAGACAAAGAGCTGGTCAGAATGACGCAATGCTCTCGTCCTACCCACGTAGCATCTCAATGCCCGAACCGGGCAGAGGAAATTCAACTTCCTATCCTCCTCCGAAGTAAACGGCGGAGGATGAAAGGACTCCAGTTCCACAGACTGATTAACGTGGAAGGCTGTGACCACCTTGGGGAGGAAAGCAGGGTTTGCACACAGTGAGACTCTGCTATCATCGTCCCAAATACGCATGCAGGAGCTATGCACAGATAACGCCTGCAGCTCACTAACCCGCTTTGCGGAGGTGATAGCCAAGAGGAAGGCTGTCTTCATAGACAGATGCTTCAACTCAATGGAGTGTAAACAGGGCCTGCGTGACAGCCTCTAGTACAACCACAAGGCTCTATTCGGGGAGAGCCACCCTCATAGGGGGGCGCAACCGCCTCGGAGAAACCGGGTAGCCAAAAAATGCACGCCCGGGGACACAGAGTCAATGGGGGCATGGCAAGCAGAAATAGCCGCTAAGTACACCTTCAAGGTGGAAGGTGATCTACCAGCGTCAAGCAGCTCCTGCAGAAACTGCAAAATGACAGGCATGGGGCAAGAAATTGGGTCATGACTATTAGTCCGGCACCAATTCTGGAAACCTTTCCACTTAGAGGCGTACAACGACCTAGTGGAATGCGCCCTAGCATTCTGCAAAGTACCCACAACCGCATCCGACAGCCCTAAGGCTGACCAGCGGTCCCTTTCAGGGGCCAGACCCACAGCTGGAGCAGGCCTGGCTCCGGGTGCCAAAGTGTGCCTCCCGTCTGACTGAGGAGATCCAGGTGAAGCGGAATCTCCCAGGGAGTGCCGTTCAATAACTGGCACAGGGCTGAGAACCAGACCCTCCTGGGCCACCTGGGGGCCACTAAGAGAGCTGACGCCTTCTCCGACTGGACCTTTTCGAGAAAGGCCGGGAGTAATGGCAGAGGCGGGAACACGTAAAGGAGCGCTCTGGGCCATACGTGGGCTAGGGCGTCGACACCGAGTGGACCGCCGAAGCGGTGAAGAGAGTACCACAGGGGGCAATGCGTTGTCTCCGCCGAGGCAAAGAGATCGACCTGCGCCTTCCCGAACCGTTCCCAAATGAGCTCCACCACCTGAGGGTGGAGACGCCACTCCGATGGGTGCGGACCCTCCCTCGAGAGGAGGTCCGCCGCCCAATTGTTCACGCCCGGAATATGCGTCGCCCGAAGGGACAGCAAGTTCCTTTGGGCTCAAGTCAGAAGCCTGAAGGCGAGGCGACGCAACCCCGGGGACCGAAGGCTGCCCTGGTGGTTGACATACGTCACTACCGCAGTGTTGTCCGAGCGGACGAACACATGCCTGTTGTGCACCATCGGTAGGAAGTGCAGCTCCAGCATATTGATGTGCAGGGACGTCCAGCGGCCTGACCAGGACCCGTTGACCCCTCTGCCGTCGCAGACTGCACCCCAACCCAAGTTGGAGGCATCCGTTGTCACTACCCGACGGTTGAAAATCACTCCCATTCGGACACCTTGGCGTAGGTGAGAGGCCGTCCTCCACCAGCGCAAGGCCGCCGAGCACGCAAGACACTGTCAGCCGACGGTGTCTGTCGCGCCTAGGATGCAGGTGAAACGCATTGAGCCACGCTTGGAGCGTGCGCATGCGCAGTAAGCCCAGCTCAATGGCTGATATCGCTGCGGCCATCAGACCCAGTAGTTTCTGGCACAAGACAAGGGGCACCCTCGATCCCTGACGAAACAGGGAGAGGTGGTGCTGGAGAGCTGCTACCCTGTCGTCTGACAGGTACGCGTGCATCATCGTGGAGTCCAGCCGGAGTCCCACATATGTTATGCATTGCACAGGCGTCAGCTGACTCTTGGCATCGTTGATGGTGAGGCCCAGCCACACCAGATGCTCTGCCACAAGCGTTGTGTGGGCCACCGCTCCCTCCCGCGACTGGGAACAAATCAACCAGTCGTTGAGGTAGTTCATCACTCTGACCCCTTGCAGCTGCAAGGGGGCCCGGATAGCGTCTACGCACTTTGAGAATGTACGGGGAGCTAGGGAGAGGCCAAACGGCAGCACGGAAAACTCGTACATGCTGCCTTGAAAGGCAGAGCGGAGGTATTTCCTGTGCTCTGGACGAATGGGAATGTGAAAATACGCGTCCCGCAAGTCCACCGTGGTAAACCAGTCGCCCGGCCGGACAGACTGGAGTATGTGACGATAAGTCAGCATTTGGAACTGCCTCTCTTTCAAAAACCGGTTGAGGAACCGCAGGTCCAGGATGGGGCGATAGCCGCCGTCCCTCTTCGGCACCAGAAAGTATCTCGAGTAGAACCCCTCCCCTTGAGAGGTGGGGTCCACGAGACGAATGGAGCGCTTGCACAGCAAGGCTGCCACTTCGGTCTGGAGCGCCGAGGCCTGGAGCGGGTCCGTCACGAACATAGTCGTGAAGCCGCGAAAAGGAGGAGGTTCCAAACAAAACTGAAGCACGTAACCGCCTTGTATTGTCGCGAGCACCCAAGTGTCTGAGGTGCACTTGCGCCAGTAGTGCAGCTGTTGCACCGTAAACAGGGACTGAGGCCACAAGCCTTCAGGGGCCCTGCCGGGGCTGCTGAGGCTGAGGCGGGGCGGATTGAGGAGGCTGCCTAAGGCGATTGCCCTGGAAACGCCTTCTAGGGCGCTGCTGCTTGGACTGGCCACGGCCTGCGTGCCCCCCGCACTGTGGGAAATTCCCGCCCCTAGCCTGAGATGAAGCCTGTAGGCGACGCCGAAGGTCACCCAGTGGGGCTGTGGGGACGGGCACCGTCCTAGTGACTGTTTGCGCGAGAGGTGCGTGCCAGCTGCTCGACCCGCCCCGCGCCGGACCGGGAGTAGGGAGCAACACGGCCACCTGCCTAGATGCCTCTCGTCGCGGAGAGACCGTTGTAGGATCTCTTCCACCGCTGGGCCAAAGGTATGGCCTGGCAATATAGGCGCGTCTAAAAGCGCAGCTTTATCCGCATCAGCCACAGCTGTCTGCGCGTGACCACCAGGCCAGCCAGACTCCGGTCCAGGGCCTGCTCTTGCAGGCCGGATATCTGGAGCAACATGGAAGACAGCAGGCGCAACTCCGTGGTCACCGGCTCTGGGAGCGGGGCATCACGCAAAATACCATCCATGTATGCGACCAGCATACTGGAAGTATTTGTCAAACGGGAGCCCTGAGCTCCCGCTACATACGCCCTACGGACATGTGTCTCCGTTATCCTGCACTGCAGGTTCGGGCACATGGGGTCCTTGGGCAGACCTCCCACTGGTGGAGCCTTCACCAAGGCCGCAATGGTGGAGTCAACAGGGAGAAACCCCGCCAGGCCCAGCTTCTCCGCCCCTTCAAGTGAGGCCAGCTGCAAAGCCTACCTCAGCTGGCTAGGCGGTGTGGCATGGGCGGTGCCAAGAGGAGTGCACCTCCTCCATAAAATCGGGGAAGGCGGGGAAGGGCTGAGGCCGAGGAGGCACTGCCGCTGCTGCCCAGGGGACTTGCCTGTCCCATGAGCGCGGACATTGACCCTGCCAGCGGTGGTGCGTCAGTAACCGAGCAACCCTCAGAGCTAGGGGCCACTACAGGCTGGAACCCAGGCTCTGCCTCGACTTCCATCTCTTCCTCCTGCCCGCTCTGTTCCCCCACGGGGGGATCAGGGGGCGGCACAGTGGCCCTCAGTGGGTCTGAGGGCGGGTCCTCAAGCAGGGCTGCGGCCAAAGCCGCCGGTGGTTGCTGCCACTCTAGAAGCTCCATAATGTGAGCTATCTGGGCCTTCATGTCCATAATGTCCCGCGCCTGCCGAGACTTTTTCACCCGTTTCATCGTAGGCGACGGGGAGCGGCTGCAGGCGGACACAGACGTCTGTGCACAAGGAGTCTCCAGAGAGGGACTCTGTGACAGCGTCACAAGGCGGGACAACTCTTTCCATCCGACTGGCTGAAAAGCCGCGCAGATGCTGCAGGAGGATCCTCCTTGTAAGGCTAAAGAGGCGTGCTCGGCACCTAAGCACGAGCACACAAGGTATGCCTGTCTTCCTGTGGGATGTTAACCCCACAGGCCTCGCAGGCATGAAAACCTGCCCTGCCCATCATCGCTGGATCTTGGTCCGCGAGCATGAACACAACGCATGCACCACGCTTACCGCGTGCACTGGATACCGTGCGCACCGAGCACCAAGTGCAGTGCAGCACCAAACTAATCTGCACCGCGTGTACCGAGCACCGTGCGCACCACTTGCTTTTTTTTTTTTTGCTTGCACCGAGTACAGCGAGCAGACCTGCACCGCGTACCGTGCAGTGCCGGGCACCGTACGCACCGAGTGCATTTTTCAAGCATTTTCAAGCCCTGGGAATCTGTTTTTCATTTTCATACTTTTTCCAGACTTCCAGACTAGAGTACGAACCCTGACTACTGTAGGCTGCAGACAGATTGATTACAAGTTCAAATATATTGTTAGATAATACGGTTTCTTAACTTGGTCGTGTTTTCAGCATTGTGTGGATTTGTATGTCCCTTTTCATTTGTTAAAAAAGGAAGCAATGTGACGACATGCTATCCCTGGGTATATTGTTTAAATTGCTGCTTGGTTTTGCCGTTTCCAACCGTTTCTTATTTTAACTACAATCACGTGATGCAGATGCGTCCGAAACCTTGCATTCTTTTCATTTTAATTTTGTGACACAAACTCGTTCCCTAGTATTAGTGGATGCATAAAACAATGTGTTGTTATGCACAGTGTAGGCTAAGCCGCTGCTGGGGAAGCGGGCTACAACAATAAAATACATGTTCAGAAAAAGACAGTGAAATAAGTGAATACACATTTCTCATGACATTGACAAACTACAAAGTGTAAAATAATTACTGACGAGTAAAATAGCCAGGTTTACCCTTGTATACCGTTTCTTATGTACTGTTGGGTTTTTTTCCTTTACTTTTCTGTTTGGTTCCCTGCTTCTGTGTTAGTCCAAACGCACGCAGGGGCTGCTGTATTTGTCGTGTGTTCGGTTGTCGTGTGTTAAATAACCCTGGTTTCAGCAGCTCTTAACGCAGTGCTCTATTGTCTTTTCAGGACCTCACTGCACTGTCATCAGAATTGCTTTGGTGAATATATTCGCAGAGGTCTGCGATGGGGCAGACACTCTATAAACGCAGTAGGACGTCATCACAATACCATTTCAGCGCAGTGGGTGCTTTTCATGTCTCTTCTCCATTTATGTGCCACAGAATCGGGGGCAAGTTCCGGTCCCGCTTGCACTCGTTTTTGCATTGTGATCAGAATAGAGCCCAAAGCACTGCTGCTGCTGACAGCTCTCCAGCGCTGCCAGTGGTCAGGAGGGTGAATTACAGCAGCTATCAGCCATCCTCCTGCCACACTCCTCCAACTATAACTGATGATGCTTCATTCTCTTACGTACGTGCAAGCTGTCTCTCATACTTACTACATAATATATTTTCTTGTATGTGAGACAATCCCAACGCCCTGATATATATATATATATATATATATATATATATATATATATATATATATATATATATATATATATATATATGCCAGTGTATGAGGAGCGGATTGCTTTTAAATTTGATTCACAGTTGTTGGTGGCGAGACATTCCAGAAGGCATCTATTGTCTATTAATGCTAGAGCTCGAAGCTGATTGGCTGACAGTACTGAATCATTTGCTAATAAGGTTTCAGCTCTGCACCAGAGGGCGCTGGCTCTTACATTTATAAAGGCAGTTTGGCCGATTATAACAGGAAACTAAATCATGTATTTTTGTATACAAATGTAAATTGACCTGGGTAAGGGAGTCTGCTAAGAAATAAATAATGATAATAATTAGAAAACGGCTCCTTAAGAGTGCTGCATGCTGATTGGCCAATCAGTGGTTCCAAGCTGTGATACAATCCCCGGTATACGCCTTGTACTTAGCAACGCACCAAGAAGTGACAGTATCCACAGTAACACACGCCCTTAATTCACTACTATAAAACGACTTGTTCAAATTGCTCAGTCAGGGTTCCAAGCCATGATATAATTATGTTATAGTAACAGTGCAAACTACTACTGGGTTCCCTTCTAGGATAACTGGAAAGAAACGGTTCAAACTCTTACCTGCCTCAGAGTTCTTTCTTTCTCAGCTGAGACTGTATCGTGGTTCTTGTGTTCCTTGTCTGTACACGACCAGCAAATACACGTCTGATCAGTTCTGCAAAACCCCTCCAAAACCTTCTGGTGTTCGGCACAAATCTTCTGCTCCAGATTTCCAGTTGCTTCGATCAGTTTGTGCCTCTTCAATGCAGCAACTTCAAGGTGTGGCTTGACATGAGTTTCACAGTAAGAGACCAGGCATGTCAAACAGGAGTTTACAGCTTTGAACTTTCTCCCAGTGCATAAATCACATGGCACATCTCCAGGTCCAGCATAGCTTTGAGCAGGAGGAGGATTTAGTTGTGTCGTCTTGAAATGCTCCACAAGTTCAGCCAACATGGTGTTTCTACGTAGAACAGGCCTTGGGGTAAAGGTCTCTCTGCACTGGGGGCAGCTGTAGACTCCTGTCTGAACAGCCTGATCCCAGTAGTTCTTAATACACCCCATACAGTAACTGTGTCCACATGGAATAGACACTGGGTTCTTCAATAGATCCAGACACACCGGACAGCTAAACTTGTCCTCTGACCACACGTTTGAAGCCATTCTTGCTTCAGTGAGACAGAGAGACTGACGATTTCACAACAAGCAGAACTGCTCTGTGCTTCTGACTTCCTGGAAATGTATACAGAGCAGGTTTAGGGAAGTAGGCTGAGCAGACAGAGTGTGAGAGGGGCAAATAGGAGAGGCAGGCACAATCTGACGTTGCTGTTTGGCTGGTATCCCTGGAACAACAACTAACCCTAAAATTAACACCCATTGGTTAAGCCGATGCACATGATCAACGTTGCTGTTCCAGGGAAAACAGCCAAACCCCAAAGTCCGGTTCTGTGAGAGGAGAGGGGGGGGAGGGGGACTGAGGGCAGGTTTAGAGAAGTAGGCTGAGCAGACACAGTGTGAGAGGGGCGGAGAGCAGAGAGTGGGGGGCGGGACTGGAGTTTGAATGGCAGAGACAGGTAGGGGTTTCACAAGAAATGAAACTTAACTTTGTGTGTGTGTGTTTATATGAAGCACTAGGACGTGTGGTTTTGGACTGTGGCCAGAGGAATTATCAAGGCTGATAAACAGAAACAGAGTTACTGGGAAGGGGGGGAGAGAATGAATGAACAGCTATTCCACACAGAACTGCAGTTGTAGGGGATTTACTAGTCAAACTAACTACGTTTTAAGTTAAAGTAAGTGCTGACACAGCACAAAAAAAGACAGGAAAGTTATCCATCAATTAAACAAATAACTTGTTCAATTAAGGGAATTCTGGTCATTGATGGCTGAAGAGAGTATGGGTTGCGTTCTTGACCTGCAGACTTTTGAGAGTCTGGGTAGACTTTGCGTCAAATGACGGGGTCTGCGGGCATACCCCTGTCCTAGTAAGGCAAACTGACTGCAACAGGAACTGACAACAGAGGTCAAGCATGCTCTGGGCGGAGAGAGAGGCTGTGTTCTGGTAGCGCAGGATTTTGGGAGCCTGCATCGACTTTGCGTCAAATGACGGGGTCCCGCACGAAAAACCTGTCCTAGTAAGGCAAACTGCTCGGATGCAGCCGGAACTGACAACAGAGGTCAAGCATGCTCTGGGCGGAGAGTCGACGCATACGGAGCAGATTTTAAAAGGTGCTGCGCTGAAGCAGGCTCGTACTATAAACAATAGAAAAGCGCCAGCAGTGCAAGAAGGACGTAGAGAATGACATGCAGTTATTAGTAAATGTGTAGCGCCATCTAGGATGGAGGTGTGAATACCACAGAAAGGAGCTTGTATCAAGATTTCCATTACATGAGAGTAGATGTTAAAACTTCATGCTGATTTGAACTCTGCTCTCGCCAAGATAAGCACCAACTAAGATGTAGCTTTACAGTAAACGAATGTGATCTATCTGTGTCTCTATCCATTTGCGTTTCCTTCCATATGATGATGTAGATATCCTTCTGTCTGGTGTTGATGGCTGAAGTGTAATGCTGGCTCCAGGGATCAGCTTATTTGCCTCCCTGGCGCATCAGCACACACAACGGCTGCGATGCTGGCTTCAGGGATCAACCACAGTGCGGCCTCCCCAGCGCATCAGCATGACAACTGTCTGGATTGAGCGAAGTAGGGTACATCTCTGGGGTCTTCAAGTGGGCACCTTCCATCCTCGGTGTTTCGTCGACTAGCCCACGACACCTCAAGAGGGCTTGACGGTGATTCTGGTGTCCCAGCATCACCCCCCTCCGTCCCCCACTCAACTCAGCCCAGCTTACTTACTTACCCGTACATCACCGTTGCTTTCTTTCTATTGTGCTTGAGATCCCCAGCCAGAATCTTTCCGTCTCAAGCATAGCCAGTTGCTGCTCCTCTCTGCTGCTTCAGATAAGTTCTTCACTGTGCAACGCAACTCTTGGCCACTGAATCTGACGTCTCTGAGAAACTGGGTTGTAGAGTGTGCCACAAATCCTCGACAACCCACCTCCACTGGGTAAACCCGGACTTTCCATCCTCTCTGTTCCGCTTCAGAGGCTAGTTGAGCATACCGCAGTTTCTTCCTCTCATACGCCTCATCTACAGCATCCTCCCATGGCACTGTTAACTCTACCAGGTGAAAAAGACGTGCTGATCCAGACCACAAGACAATATGGCAGCAGTGTGGAGTAGTGGTTAGGGCTCTGGACTCTTGACCGGAGGGTCGTGGGTTCAATCCCACGTGGGGGGACACTGCTGCTGTACCCTTGAGCAAGGTACTTTACCTAGATTGCTCCAGTAAAAACCCAACTGTATAAATGGGTAATTGTATGTAAAAATAATGTGATATCTTGTAACAATTGTAAGTCGCCCTGGATAAGAAACAAATAATAATAATAATAATAATATCTGGTTGAAGGTTAGTGGTGGCAATCTCAGGTGGAAACATCTGTCAGCATTTTCCAGTCTCTAGCAGCTTCCAGTTGTCCTGGGCGAGGATTGGTTTAAACACCTTTTCTTGGTTGTTCTCCTGGGTAGAGGAATGTTGTCTTTTGTGTGTAATGTTTTGATGGAACTGGTGGCCACTTATTGGTCATGTTACGCTTGTCTTCCAATGCTAAGGCCAAACATCGCAGCACCTGGTCATGGCGCCAAGTAAACCGTCCTTGGCTAACAGCCACCTTACATCCTGTCAAAATGTGCCTTAATGTTGCCGGTGATGAACACAAAGGACATGAGGGATCTCTCCTACCCAGAGGTTTAGGTTCTGTGGTGATGGGAGAACATCATATGTTGATTTGATGAGGAAACTGATCCTGCTCTGTTCCATTGACCATAGGTCTTGCCAGCCAATCTTGCGTTGTTCCACACTCTCCCATCTCATCCATTCTCCCTGCTTGGCCTGGGAAACGGCTTTTATGCACCTCATCCTCTTCAATATTACAATACACTGTATTGTGAATGACAACGTTCTATATTAAGCTTTTGCATTAGTTTAAAACAGGACTAGTAAAACTGTTACATACAGTAACTATAACTTATACGGTAACTAAATAAGCAGATGAATCGTATAGTCAAAGTTACTGAAATAACTGTTTGTAGAATTTAATTTCCATGATATTGGAACTGTATGGGACAAAAGAAAAAACTATGACATTATTTTTCAAAACTGGCAGATGTAACCAGGATACATTGGTATAGTTACCTTTATTTTTGGGATTACATATATATATATATATATATATATATATATATATATATATATATATATATATATATATATATATATATATATATATATATACAGTACTGTTGAAAAGTTTTAGGCAGGTGTGAAAAAATGCTGTAAAGTAAGAATGCTTTCAAAATTAGACATGTTAATAGTTTATATTTGGACTCTTGACCAGAGGGTCGTGGGTTCAATCCCCGGTCAGGGACACTGCTGTTGTACCCTTGAGCAAGGTACTTTACCTAGATTGCTCCAGTAAAAACCCAACTGTATAATTGGGTAATTGTATGTAAAAATAATGTGATATCTTGTAACAATTGTAAGCGCCCTGGATAAGGATGTCTGCTAAGAAATAAATAATAATAATAACAAAACGCAAAGTGAGTGAACAGAAGAAAAATCTAAATCAAATCAATATTTGTTGTGACCACCCTTTGCCTTCAAAACAGCATCAATTCTTCTAGGTACACTTGCACACAGTTTTTGAAGGAACTCGGCAGGTAGGTTGGCCCAAACATCTTGGAGAACTAACCACAGTTCTTCTGTGGATTTAGGCAGCCTCAGTTGCTTCTCTCTCTTCCTGTAATCCCAGACAGACTCGATGTTGAGATCAGGGCTCTGTGGGGGCCATACCATCACTTCCAGGACTCCTTGTTCTTCTTTACGCTGAAGATAGATCTTAATGACTTTCGCTGTATGTTTGGGGTCGTTGTCATGCTGCAGAATAAATTTGGGGCCAATCAGATGCCTCCCTGATGGTACTGCATGATGGATAAGTATCTGCCTGTACTTCTCAGCATTGAGGAGACCATTAATTCTGACCAAATCCCCAACTCCATTTGCAGAAATGCAGCCCCAAACTTGCAAGGAACCTCCACCATGCTTCACTGTTGCCTGCAGACACTCATTCTTGTACTGCTCTCCAGCCCTTTTGCGAACAAACTGCCTTCTGCTACAGCCAAATATTTCAAATTTTGACTCATAAGTACAAGGTTGTCCTGGAAGAAAACTTGCTTCCTTCTGTTCTGACAATGTTCCCCAACTCTGAGGATTGTTTTTTCCAGCAGGACAATGCTCCATGCCACACAGCCAGGTCAATCAAGGTGTGGATGGAGGACCACCAGATCAAGACCCTGTCATGGCCAGCCCAATCTCCAGACCTGAACCCCATTGAAAACCTCTGGAATGTGATCAAGAGGAAGATGGATGGTCACAAGCCATCAAACAAAGCCGAGCTGCTTGAATTTTTGCGCCAGGAGTGGCATAAAGTCACCCAACATCAATGTGAAAGACTGGTGGAGAGCATGCCAAGACGCATGAAAGCTATGCTTGAAAATCAGGGTTATTATCAGGTAAATATTGATTTCTGAACTCTTCCTAAGTTAAAACATTAGTATTGTGTTGTTTAAAAATGAATATGAACTTATTTTCTTTGCATTATTCGAGGTCTGACAACACTGCATCTTTTTTGTTATTTTGACCAGTTGTCATTTTCTGCAAATAAATGCTCTAAATGACAATATTTTTATTTGGAATTTGGGAGAAATGTTGTCAGTAGTTTATAGAATAAAACAAAAATGTTCATTTTACCCAAACACATACCTATAAATAGTAAAACCAGAGAAACTGGTAATTTTGCAGTGGTCTCTTAATTTTTTCCAGAGCTGTGTATATATATATATATATATATATATATATATAATATATATATATAATTATTATTTATTTCTTAGCAGACGCCCTTATCCAGGGCGACTTACAATCGCAAGCAAATACAAATACATTCAAGTGTTACAATATAAGTCATACAATAAGAACAAGAAATACAATAATTCTCAAGTGTGACAAACCACAATTCAATAATACAGCAGATAATAGTGAAAGTTAGATCAGGATATGATTAAATAGTGATAGTTACATCAGGATATGATTAAGTACAAAATACTACAGATTAAACACTTGGTAGATTACAATATTCTGAGGTACAGGATTAAATGCAGTAAAATAGGGGGCAGATAAGAGCAAAATAAAGCATATTTAAATGAAGGGTGATAGTGTCCCAGGATACAACAGAGGAGTTCTACAGGTGCTGTTTGAAGAGGTGAGTCTTAAGGAGGCGCCGGAATGTGGTCAGGGACTGGGCAGTCCTGACATCTGTAGGAAGGTCGTTCCACCACTGCGGAGCAAGGGTGGAGAAGGAGCGGGCTCGGGAGGCAGGGGAGCGTAGCGGAGGTAGAGCCAGTCTTCTAGTGCAGGCAGAGCGGAGAGGTCGAGTGGGGGTGTAGGGAGAGATGAGGGTCTGGAGGTAGCTGGGTGCAGTCTGATCAAGGCATCTGTAGGCTAGTACAAGAGTCTTGAACTGGATGCGAGCGGTGATCGGGAACCAGTGGAGCGAGCGGAGTAGTGGAGTAGCGTGGGCGAAGCGAGGTAGAGAGAACACCAGGCGAGCAGCAGAGTTCTGGATGAGCTGGAGCGGACAGGTGGCGGACGCAGGGAGGCCAGCCAGGAGGGAGTTGCAGTAGTCTAGGCGGGAGAGTACCAGGGCCTGGACCAGGAGCTGGGTAGCATAGTTGGTGAGGAAGGGTCGGATTCTTCGGATGTTGCTCAGGAAGAATCTGCAAGTGCGTGCCAGAGTGGAGATGTGCTGGGAATAAGAGAGGCAGGGGTCCAGGGTGACTCCAAGGTTCTTAGCTGAGGAAGAGGGAGAGAGTGTGGTAGATTCCAGAGGAACAGAGATAGAGAGATCAGAGGAGGGGGAGGAGGAGGGAAAGAAAAGGAGGTCAGATTTAGAGAGGTTGAGTTTGAGGTGATGCAAGTGCATCCAGGAGGAAATAGCAGACAGACAGGTAGAGATATGGGAGGAGATGGTGGAGTCAGAGGTGGGGAAGGAGAGGAAAATCTGAGCATCATTAGCATAGAAATGGTATGAGAAACCATAGGATGTGATGAGGGGGCCCAGGGAGCGGGTGTAGAGAGAGAACAGAAGAGGACCCAAGACTGACCCTTGGGGGACTCCAGTTAAGAGTGGGTGAGGTGTGGAGGTTGCTCCACGCCAGGTTACCTGGTAAGTGCGGTTGGAGAGGTAGGAGGAGAACCAGGCCAGAGCAGTGCCAGAGATCCCCAGGTCAGCAAGAGATGATAGTAGAATAGAGTGATCAACAGTGTCAAAGGCAGCAGAGAGGTCGAGGAGAATTAGGATAGAGGAAAGAGAGGCAGCTCGGGCAGAGTTTAGTGAGTTGGTGACAGACAGGATGGCGGTTTCAGTGGAGTGAGCAGAGTGGAAGCCAGATTGGCGAGGGTCGAGCAGAGTGTGGTTGGACAGGAAAGCAGAGAACTGGCGGTGTACAGTCCGCTCGAGGGTTTTGGAGAGGAAGGGTAGGAGGGAGACAGGACGGTAGCTCTGGACGTGGCTTTATGCAGGCGGTGTTCCCCACGATCACACAATGCCTTGATTGTTCTGCTCTGTTTCCTTTATAAGCTGGAGAACCCCGCCTTGCCAGTTGACGCTGAGCCTTCTGGGGTGTGTAGTTTTTCTCGCAACAACACCATTTCTTAAAGGCATCGCTGCTATTTCCTTCACAGTATTTACTTTGTCCTTTCATCCTGCATTTCAACATTCACAGGGATGTTTTTCCTGCATAGAAATATTTTTTAATTTTAGCTAGCTAGCGCATGCTAGTCTAACTAAATACTCTAACCTCAGGTTTAAACTTCAGAATGTTTGTTGCAATTGCGCCGATGTGTCAGCCTGTTGTTTTTCATTCTGTAGTAATGTTGTTAGCTAAAGCTATAATATATTACACGTAAAATTAGCTCACTGGTTAAAAATCGTAACTATTTCACGTTATTACATCATGCACCCTAGAAGGTCGAAGCGTATTTTATCCAGGGCCAGTTGCTCACTTTCCCGTTTAGTTTTAACAGCAATAACATTAATCATAGCTGACGTTCCCTGTCAACTATCATGCTCCTAGCGTGAGACTCGTGTTGTGTAAGCAAGTGTTTATTCTGATATTGTCACAACCTTTTCCGTTAATTACAATTTAAAATGAATGAAAGGTTGACAACATCAACGACGTGTGCATGGCTGGTTTTCATTACATTGTTTTCCTGTGTGTTTAGCTGTGAGATTTGGGGCACTGAGCAGAAGTGACGTCTTGTCTGTACGTTTAGCTTTCAAGAATAGTTGTACAGAACCGTACTCGTAGCCACGGCCTTGCTTTAAATCTACAAGCCAAGTCCAACGCAGCTTCATTAGAACCATCAGAAACTGCTCAGCTGGAGACAGCAGTGCAGCGGTGCTGTCAGGAGGAATGTCATCAAGACATGTCAACAAAGAACACTTTGGCTGAAGGCAAGCCTGTATAAAATCTCACTTGCTGATAATCATTTTTAAAATCAAACACCGAGGTCTTCTCTGATTCAATACGTCTTTTTTTCTCAAAGTTAAATTGGATTCTAAATGTTTAGCATGTTGTTTCAAACTATCATTATCCTGATTGAGACAGTCAATGTCCTCCCCACTGAGACACTGACACTAACGTTACTGATGGAGGCTTTGGCACAGCTGTGTTTCCTGAGTCGCTTCTTCGGTTAATGTTCTTCTGTTGTGAAGCCTGCTGTATCTAATGATTTTCTGTGAGGTTCCTGTGTTTGAATACAGAAAGAATGTAATCTTGATGTTCTTTCGAAGGGTTGCCTGAAAAAAAAAAGAAACATTTTTATAATAATTGTTTTACAAAATTAAAAAACATGAATAAATGTGTGTGTGTGTGTGTGTGTGTGTGTGTGTGTGTGTGTGTGTGTATATATATATATATATATATATATATATATATATATATATATATATATATATATGTTACACATTAATACTAAATACAACTGATATACACACAGCTTTCGCTTCACTAGTAGTACAACCATAAGGGATGATACAGATTTTAAAACTGTAGGTTTAATAATTTCATTACCTAGCAATGCTGCACAGTAACATTTGTGACAGGGTACATTGACAAAAAGTATTTACTGTATATATTACTGTATTTTCTACAAAGCTAAATAAAATGTCACAAATTGAAGCTTAAAAAAAATCTATTTTATAAATGTATTTAAAATAAAAAAAATCTATGTGGATTATACAGATGTGTGGCCTGCAATTGTAATTCAAAAGGAAAAAGTACTGTTAAAAAAATCTGTTGTCTTTCTAAGTGAATTTTAATATTTACCTCGCCCTTAATCGCAAATTATAAACTACTGCCAGCGATCAGCCGTGATTGCGTGCAATAGTGGTACAGTTAAGCAGAGATATTTCCTAAACCTTGCACTTTGGGTAAGAAGCATGAAACCTGGTGTGAATAATCATTACTATGCACTAAACACTTTCTGATATGGAAACATCATCTCGGATCTTCCTAAGAGGAACATTTTTTACTTTTCTGTTTGTGTGTAGAGCATAGCTAAAAACTGCAAAAGCACTAAATCTATTTACCCAATTGATCAAACATTGTTGTTCAAGCATGTGTTATAATATAAATTATATATTTAAAACCTATATCTGTTACAAAAAATGTTTACAGTATACTACAAAATATTCACCTGTTACTATATTTTCTGTTCTGATATTCAACAGTAACCTAACAAAATTAGCACAATAATTAAAAAGCTCTAGGCAAATTGGTAGTTCAGTTGAAGTTTAATTAAGTAATTAAGAGCTCAGTTGGAACAAAAACCAGGACTCCCAGACAGGGGGTCCCCAGGACAGGGTTGAGAGCCAGTACTGTATTGGAGATCATAGCCCTTGAACCAGTTCTCAGTCCTCAATCCTGGTGGCTGCTGGTGTTTGAACCAACTGAGCTCTGTTACTTCACTGAACACACATATGAACTGACAATTAGCTTAATTAGATCTTTTAAATGATTTAGCAGCTTATAAAATGTTGGAGATTAAGTTCCTTTTACAATTTGATATGTAACTTTAAATGTTCAACTCTTGAAAATCATTTGAAAGCTCTGATAAAGACCAGATGAGGAGGGGTGCAGGAGAGGGTAGCCAGTTTAAGACATTGCAGCAGGTCACAGAGTGCAGCGATCCTGAAAGTTTATTGGTTTTCTCTTGTTAAGAGATTTAATAGTTCAATATTTAAGTTCACAAAATTCAGATTGATTAAATCGTGATTCTCAAATATTTAAAATAAAGATTTAGCAATTCAAAGTTGGAAACTTGCTACATATTTTAGGATTTATAATTATAATAAAATGTTTACATACCTTCTTAAATTATTTTCTGGGGCTTTTTTGAGTCAATGTGCTTAGTTTCTTAAAACACTAATGCGTTTAGATAATAAACTATTGTGAAAAAGAAATGGGATTATTTTTTTAGTTCTGTATGTGAAATGTTTTTTCTCTAGTTGAAGGTTAAAAAAGAAGCCATTGTAAGACAAAACAGCAACAATGAACACTGTTAGCACTGTTTGCTAAAAGAGTGGGTAAAAAAAATGTACAGACTTAAGTTACAAGCTGTGATGGGGTGCCAGCTCGCCCCTATAATTTGTGTTTTGTTGTTGTTATTTTTACTGTTTTTCCCCATTCTGCGCACCGCCAAACCTCCAAAATCCAAAAATTCAAAAAAATTCAAAATTTAAAAAAATAATTACTGCTCTGAGCCTCTAGGTGGCGCTATCCCACTTCCGACACCAAATGTGACAGGATGGACCGAGGTTTGAGACTCAGAGACAGTATAAAGTTCAAAAATAAAGTTTTTAATTAACAAAAATACAAAATAAACCAGCACAAGGGCCAACAAAAAGGTTTTAAACATAAATACAGAAATGTAGGCTGGGCATTAGCCTTCACTACAGTTTCTTTACCAAAAAACTAAACAGCACAGCACAGCACAGCACAGCACAGCACAGCACAGCACAGCACAGCACAGCACAGCACACCAACAAACAAAACTCACCCAAAACTCCTCTCCCTAACAAAGGGTTTCAGCTGTCTTTTATAGTCTGTGGCTGGAGCCCAATTAACTAATAATTAACAATTAAACACTTAAGGCTCCAGCCACATTCTCACATGCATTTTACAGGGAGGAATTTAACCCCCTCCCTGCCAATCCAAAACAAACCAAGAATCACAAAAACATAATGAAAACAGTAAAAATAACAACAACAAAACACAAATTATAGGGGCGAGCTGGCACCCCATCACACAAGCCTTCATTTTTTCAGGAATGTCAGGAATGTCTGAAATACCTGAAAATAGGTCATAAATTCACCTTTTCAGTGCTCGGGCACCTCTAAAACCCCAGCAACAATTGCAATGACATAAATCTGGTAGTATATCCAACTCCATGAGCTATTCATTATGTGTCTGTACATTGCATTTCACCCCCCTTTTACTGAGATAAAAGCTTTAATTTTTTAAGGAATGACTGAAATACATGACCCACTATGACAGAAATAAATGATAGATTTATATACAAATATATAATAGCACAGAAATATAAACCAATATAAATAGAATAAGCAATGGTGTACAGACACAGCAGATTAGGGTTAAAAACACAACAACATCAAATAATACTTTGATATCATTATCATTCTAACCCTTTAATTTTGAAATACGGGTTCACCCCTCTCCGACTCCCTTACCGGAAGTTGCATGCTGTTGCTTGCTTCACTCACACGTGTTAGATGACGCAGCTCTGCAGGATACCATTTTGTGCACTTTCTGTATCACACCAGAATACGTGCGTGGTAAACAAATAAAACCCGAGGCCGGTGTTTGAAAATCTAAAGATAATTCCTCTACACTAAAATTAACTAGAGACGATGGACGCCAGTATCTCCGCTTCGTTCTTCCGAGGGCAGCTCGGCTCCGTCATCGAGCAGGCAGTGAGAGGGGCCGTCGAGACCGTTTTGAGCGAAATTACAAAAGTTGTCGGGTACAAATTCACCAAATTCCAAACCAAGAATAAAAGACTGAAGCTGTGATTGAAAGTATCAGAGAGGAAGTTGAAAGCTGTGTGTGAACGCGGAACAGCCTCGTCTCGTAAACACGAACATGGACAGGAAAGAACAGGACTTTCAAAGGAACCAGAACCCGGGATTTGTTAAAGAACGTGAAGGTCATTTTACATTAGTAGAGTTAAGAAGCTGGAGAAATGCAATTTAAATAATGTTTTAGAGGCACACGTTTTGATCCCCTCTTTTTTGGAGCGGCACTGTATCAGCATTTGGGTATTCTTTAACTTTAGTGTCCCAAATTCAACTCGACTTGATGGATCTTCGCATACTAGTCTATGCTTATTTTATGAGCAGACGACATCGCGTGACGTGTTTTTGCTCTCAAATCGTTAATAAGTAATTATTTTATACGAAAAATCAGAAAAGCTTTCAATTTGGCAGCAGTCATGACTTGTTCCCGTCCTGTTTGCACGAGTATGATTTTCGCAGCTCATGTCGACGACAATAACTTCTCGAACTTCCTCGTTTGCATTGCTCAGGATTACATTGTTTGAATCTATCTCTCTCTCTCTCTCTCTCTCTCTCTCTCTCTCTCTCTCTCTGATAGGTCTATGCATATTAATCGCTGTTGAATTTGGGACGCTAAAGTTAGACTACCCAACATTTGTATAAATGTAAACAAAATAACATTAATATCATGGCATCAATAATATTTAACAATATTTTTACACATACAAAAATGCATTTAGGGAATGCTTTAATCGTAACCTTGTCAGTCTTGCATATAAATCCTGCATTTTACTTGCATGTTGGAGACTAAAACAGGCATCTGAATTGTTATCCTGTCTGAAAAAAAACCAACACATTTTGGTACCAATTTATACAGTTAGGTTTATACTGGAGCGGTGTAAAGCCATTGAAACCTGTGTTGTGTGTCAGACAGAAAACAAATGAAAATGGCATGGACAAAAATGATGGGACCGCTAACCTAATATTTTGTTGCACAACCTTTAGAGGCAATCACTGCAATCAAACGTTTTCTGTAGCTCTCAATGAGACTTCTGCACCTGTTAACAGGTAGTTTGGCCCACTCTTCCTGAGCAAACTGCTCCAGCTGTCTCAGGTTTGATGGGTGCCTTCTCCAGACTGCAAGTTTCAGCTCTTTCCATAGATGTTCGATAGGATTCAGATCAGGACTCATAGAAGGCCACTTCAGAATAGTCCAATGTTTTGTTCTTATCCATTCTTGGGTGCTTTTAGCTGTGTGTTTTGGGTCATTATCCTGTTGGAGGACCCATGACCTGCGACTGAGACAGAGCTTTCTGACACTGGGCAGTACGTTTCGCTCCAGAATGCCTTGATAGTCTTGAGATTTCATTGTGCCCTGCACAGATTCAAGGCACCCTGTGCCAGGCGCAGCAAAGCAGCCCCAAAACATAACCGAGCCTCCTCCATGTTTCACTGTAGGTATGGTGTTCTTTTCTTTGAAAGCTACATTTTTTCGTCTGTGAACATAGAGCTGATGTGACTTGCCAAAAAGCTCCAGTTTTGACTCATCTGTCCAAAGGACATTCTCCCAGAAGGATTGTGGCTTGTCAATATGCATTTTAGCAAATTCCAGTCTGGCTTTTTTATGTTTTTCTTTCAAAAGTGGAGTCCTCCTGGGTCTTCTTCCATGGAGCCCACTTTCGCTCAAAAAGCGACGGATGGTGCGATCAGAAACTGACGTACCTTCACCTTGGAGTTCAGCTTGTATCTCTTTGGCAGTTATCCTTGGTTCTTTTTCTACCATTTGCACTATCCTTCTGTTCACTCTGGGGTCGATTTTCCTCTTGCGGCCGCGCCCAGGGAGGTTGGCTACAGTTCCATGGACCTTAAACTTCTTAATAATATTTGCAACTATTGTCACAGGAACATCAAGCTGCTTGGAGATGGTCTTGTAGCCTTTACCTTTACCATGCTCGTCTATTATTTTCTTTCTGATCTCCTCAGACAACTCTCTCCTTTGCTTTCTCTGGTCCATGTTCAGTGTGGTGCACACAATGGTACCAAACAGCACAGTGACTACTGAATGACTGATTACAAGATTGGAGACATGTGTGATACTAATGAAGGAAACTAATTAGTTTGAAATATCTCTATAATCCAATTATTTATTATCTTTTCTAAGGGGTACCAACAAATGTGTCCAGGCCATTTTAGAATATCTTGGTAGAATAAGCAATAATTCTTCTCTTTTCACAGCTTCTTTGCTTTATTCTATGACATACCAAAGGCATGCAAGTATACATGATAAAATAGCTTTCAATTTCATCACTTTTCAGGCGGAATGAAGCATTATTTCAATGAGCTGTAAGGGTACCAACAAATTTGAGCACGTCTGTATGTGCCTGTTTGTTTGTGACTGGACATATATAAATTGTTTGCTGCGTGCTTTATGCTTATTGGATATATGTGTAAACTGTGGGTACTATAAAATGTTTAACCAAATAACTTATAACTTCTATGATACTGATAAAGTGTCAAGTTGTTCTCCGGAGTACTCTGTATGTTGCTTGCTGTGATTCTTCATTAAAACTTTGATTCAACTCAATGCGTGGACTGAATTGATGAATTCCAATTTTCATCCCTACACATGCCTGTCTGTATGTCTGCATCTCCCTGTCTGTTTGCATGCCTGTCTGCCTCTCCCTGTCTGTTTGCATGCCTGTCTGCCTCTCCCTGTTTGTTTGCATGCCTGTCTGTATGTCTGCCTCTCCCTGTCTGTTTGCATGCCTGTCTGTATGTCTGCCTCTCCCTGTCTGTTTGCAGGCCTGTCTGTATGTCTGCCTCTCCCTGTCTGTTTGCAGGCCTGTCTGTATGTCTGCCTCTCCCTGTCTGTTTTCAGGCCTGTCTGTATGTCTGCCTCTCCCTGTCTGTTTGCAGGCCTGTCTGTATGTCTGCCTCTCCCTGTCTGTTTGCATGCCTGTCTGTATGTCTGCCTCTCCCTGTCTGTCTGTTTGCATGCCTGTCTGTCTGTATGTCTGCCTCTCCCTGTCTGTCTGTTTGCATTCCTGTCTGTCTATGTCTGCCTCTCCCTGTCTGTTTGCATGCCTGTCTGTATGTCTGCCTCTCCCTGTCTGTTTGCATGCCTGTCTGTCTATGTCTGCCTCTCCCTGTCTGTTTGCATGCCTGTCTGTATGTCTGCCTCTCCCTGTCTGTTTGCATGCCTGTCTGTATGTCTGCCTCTCCCTGTCTGTCTGTTTGCATGCCTGTCTGTCTGTATGTCTGCCTCTCCCTGTCTGTTTGCATGCCTGTCTGTATGTCTGCCTCTCCCTGTCTGTCTGTTTGCATGCCTGTCTGTCTATGTCTGCCTCTCCCTGTCTGTTTGCATGCCTGTCTGTATGTCTGCCTCTCCCTGTCTGTTTGCATGCCTGTCTGTCTATGTCTGCCTCTCCCTGTCTGTTTGCATGCCTGTCTGTCTATGTCTGCCTCTCCCTGTCTGTTTGCATGCCTGTCTGTATGTCTGCCTCTCCCTGTCTGTTTGCAGGCCTGTCTGTATGTCTGCCTCTCCCTGTCTGTTTGCATGCCTGTCTGTCTGTATGTCTGCCTCTCCCTGTCTGTTTGCATGCCTGTCTGTATGTCTGCCTCTCCCTGTCTGTCTGTTTGCATGCCTGTCTGTATGTCTGCCTCTCCCTGTCTGTTTGCATGCCTGTCTGTCTATGTCTGCCTCTCCCTGTCTGTTTGCATGCCTGTCTGTATGTCTGCCTCTCCCTGTCTGTCTGTTTGCATGCCTGTCTGTATGTCTGCCTCTCCCTGTCTGTTTGCATGCCTGTCTGTATGTCTGCCTCTCCCTGTCTGTTTGCATGCCTGTCTGTATGTCTGCCTCTCCCTCTGTTTGCATGCCTGTCTGCCTGTCTCTACTGCCTGCCTTTCTGTCTGCATGCATGTCTGTAAATGCATTAGTGGTGCATTATGGGATTGTTTTCTTTTCTTACCCACCAGAGCCTCGGCAGGACTCCAGTTCACACCAACACACCAGACCTCACTGCAGGACTTCAAATGGATTTGAAACTCTTTTAGTATTTGTCCAAAAGGTTTCCTCTGCAGAGGAATCCCAGTTCCTTGTGTGAAAGAAATAAATAAATAATATTAAAAAGCAGTTTGATTTTCCTGCTGTAAAAATGAATGCGAGTGCAGTTGTCTGTCTGTCTGCATGCCTGTCTGTCTGTCTGCAGCCTCTCTGCCTGCCTGTTCGTCTGTCTGCATGCCTGTCTGTAAATGCATTCATGTTGCATTGTGGGATTCGTATATTTTCTTATCCACCAGCAGGACAAATTGTAAAGAAAAAATTCACTTTCATGTATCTTTCTGGCCTCACAGCTGCAACACACACAGACACAAACAGCAGCTTCGTGAGTTTCCCACTTAGCCTTGACACCCCCAACACCCCCCACTGGTATGTGATTATGTGTTGTAAAGACTCCAGAAAGTCTGCACATTTTGTTTATAGTCCACGGGAAAGATGTTATTGTGCAAATCTGATTTTTTGTACAAATCTCATGGCCTTACTTTCTACTAGCTTTTAGTTTTTGGCTTTTAGTTCTTGTGTGTGTTGTTGTTGTTGTTGTTGTTGTTGTTTGTTTTATGTCCACTTTTAACTTTTTATGCAAGCACCCCCCCCCCCCTGCCCTCACATGCACAGTTTTTTCTTGATGGTTCTTTTTGTCCAGTCACTTTAAAACTGCACAGATTTTATCATGTTGGATTTCATCTGTGTTTGTTTTAAACCCTGGTGTTTTGAATGAATTTTAATGTTTTAATACCATGTATGTGTTTGTTTTTATGTCATCTTTTTAAAAGAAAATGTATAAAATGTAATGTCTGAAAAGAAAAACTGGGTCGAAGAAAAAGTGTAAAATTTTCAATAAAAAGATCATTTACTTTCTACTATAGACAGTCTTGGAACATTTTGCACTTTGCAGTAGGAAATCCTATTCCATCGCTGCCAATATACCGGTGTCAAATTCTACCATTATAGTGTTTATGTACAGTAGTTTAACATTGTGTTTTTCATATTTGCATATATAAAATTGTAGGAGCACAGGATGTCAGCAAATTTCAGTTTACAAGTTTGCAAAGGAAAACGAATAATCTACTGCAGTGTATTTAGAAGTGAAAATGCATCTGCTGCCGCCCTCCACCTCAATTGGAGAGAGGTCTGCCTGAAACTAAAGCCCCTCCACCCTCCCCTCCCCTGCCCCAGTTCTAGCAAGCAGTGATGTCACCTGTAGAAAATGGATGTGATCCTTGGTCTCTGAAAGCTGTTTCAGCTCAGTGTTTCTCCTCCTCAGCTCAGCAATCTCCTGCTCCAGTTTCTTCAAGATCCCTTCAGCCTGATTCACTGTAGCCTTCTCCTGAGCTCCAATCAGCTCCGTCACCTCAGAGTGGATCTTCTCAATGGATCGGATCAGCTGAGTAAAGATCTTCTCACTTTCCTGGATTTCTCTCTGTGAAGATCTCTGAGTGAAAGAACACAGCAGACAGGGAGGCAGCAGATTTACAATGGAGATCAAAATCACATGAAGCAGCCTGTCCAGTAAACTTCTAGAGATGTCTTCCAGACCATTTCTCAATAATAATAAGCAGATGAAGTGGAAAGTGCTGCAGGTTGAATGACATTCTGTGAGATTCCTGATGAATCACAGATCCAGTTATTCAAGTATGCAGCTGTTGAAATGTGAGTGAATGTTGGCTAACCCTCTTGTCAATACCCACTTTCAGCTCCTCCAATTCTCTCAGTCTATCCTGGATTCTCAGCTCTAGTCGTGTCTGTGTCTCTCCCAGCTTCTCCTGTGTAGAAACACAGTGACAGTGACATTTCTGAGTGGACACTGAGCCATATTCTGTCACACCCAACACAGGCTTGTTGCACACACTGAAATGTACAAATGTGAAACAGAATATAATATAAATATTGATATAAACTTAAACTCTGATCTAATGTGAAAGTGTTTTTGTTTATTTGTTGAAATCAGTAGCAGGCTCGTGTGATGATCAATGTGTATTAGATTGCACCTTTAGGAAACAGCAATGCAATATGCAACTCTCGCAATACTGTGAGCTCAGGGGTATAGAAGATACGTATTGAGGTGGAGAGGAGGAGGAGAGCAGCGAGATTTCCGATTTCCATGTTAGTTTCCAATTCTATCACCCCAACTCATGACTCCTGCCCCAGGGAAGGTACAATGCACAGGGATCATCACACACAGTTGAGTCAATGTGACTCCTAACTGTGATATTAAAATCTCAACTCCAGACGCTGCCCATAGTGTCTTTGTAAATTTAAGAAACTTCAATCCAGTGAAGAGGCAGCAGGTAGAATCAGGTTTCTTTCAGTGTTACTAGCAATACACAGCTCTGCATTTATGAAGGAAATGACAGGAAACAAACAAATTCAACTGTGCTGTCATAACTATGCTGCTATTACAATGAAAATTCATTTTACACAAACACCATCAATGAATTACTATATTAAAAAGTCAAAATGAATGGAAATTGAACCAAGCAAACAAAGCACACATGAATCACAAACTGCAGCAAACATGAACTGAATAGTTTAGGCAGAAGACGACAGAAAAGTTTTGATACAATATTAAAATACTGATCAAGTTGTGAAACTGTGTGATCTTGTAATCAGACATGTTCAATATCCCTGGGAGCCCTTATCTTCTAGGAGAGCTGTAAAGAAATGGTTCAAACTCTTACCTGTCTCCCAGCTTCAGCTGAGACTGTATCATGGCTCTTGTGTTCCTTGTCTATGCACAACACACAAATACACGTCTGATCAGTTCTGCAGAAGACCTCCAAAACCTTCTGGTGTTCGTCACAAATCTTCTGTTCCAGATTTCCAGCTGCTTCGATCAGTTTGTGCCTCTTGAATGCAGCAACTTCAAGGTGTGGCTTGACGTGAGTTTCACAGTAAGAGGTCAGGCAGGTCAAACAGGAGTTTACAGCTTTGAACTTTCTCCCAGTGCAAAAATCACACGGCACATCTCCAGGTCCAGCACAGCTCTGAGCAGCAGCAGAAGCAGGAGGATGGAGTCATGTCTTCTTAAAATCCTCCACAAGTTCAGCCAGCATGGTGTTCCTAAACAGAACAGGTCTTGGGGTAAAGGTCTCTGTGCACTGGGGCAGCTGTAGCCTCCTCTCTGATCAGCCTGATCCCGGCAGTTCTTAATACACCCCATACAGTAACTGTGTCCACATGGAATAGTGACTGGGTCCTTCAAGAGATCCAGACACACCAAGCAGCTGCATTTCCCTCTGACCACAAGTTTGAAGCCATTCTTGCTGCAGTGAGACAGAGAGACTGAAAATTTCACAGCAAACAGACCTAATGTGTAATGAGTACTGCATGCAGGCAATAAAAATGTGCTTTATAAATATCATATGGGAGACACTGAAATTGAAGAAGGAATCTATGAAAAAGACCTAGGAGTTTATGTTGACTCAGAAATGTCTTCATCTAGACAATGTGGGGAAGCTATAAAAAGCTATAAAAAAGGATATTGCTGTTCTAGAAAGAGTGCAAAGAAAAGCAACCAGAACTATCCCAGGTTTAAAAGGCATGTCGTATGCAGACAGGCTAAAAGAATTGAATCTATTCAGTCTTGAACAAAGAAGACTATACAGTGATCTGATTCAAGCATTCAAGGTATAGACAATGTCGATCCAGGACCAGGGGTCACAAATGGAGATTAGATAAAGGGGCATTCAGAACAGAAAATAGGAGGCACTTTTTTACACAGAGAATTGTGAGGGTCTGGAACCAACTCCCCAGTAATGTTGTTGAAGCTGACACCCTGGGATCCTTCAAGAAGCTGCTTGATGAGATTCTGGGATCAATAAGCTACTAACAACCTAACGAGCAAGATGGGCTGAATGGCCTCCTCTCGTTTGTAAACTTTCTTATGTTCCAATCTGTTCCTCTGGAGGCGGGGTTTGGGACTGGAGGCAGGTTTAGAGAAGCAGAGCTCTGAGAGGCGGGGTTTGGGGATGAGGGCAGGTTTAGAAGCAGAGTTCTGAGAGGCGGGGTTTTGTGCTGAGGGCAGGTTTAGAGAAGCAGAGCTCTGAGAGGCGGGGTTTGGGGATGAGGGCAGGTTTAGAGAAGCAGGGCGCTGAGAGGCGGGGTTTGGGGATGAGGGCAGGTTTAGAGAAGCAGGGCGCTGAGAGGCGGGGTTTGGGGATGAGGGCAGGTTTAGAGAAGCAGGGCGCTGAGAGGCGGGGTTTGGGGATGAGGGCAGGTTTAGAGAAGCAGAGCTCTGAGAGGCGGGGTTTGGTGCTGAGGGCAGGTTTAGAGAAGCATGCTGAGGAGAGTGGGTTGTGTTTGTGTCTCTGTGAAGCACGTGTGGTTTGAGGCCAGAGTAATGCAAGCAGGCTGATAAACAGTGCAGCAGTGTGGAGTAGTGGTTAGGGCTCTGGACTCTTGACCGGAGGGTTGTGGGTTCAATCCCCAGTGGGGGGACACTGCTGTTGAGCAAGGTACTTTACCTAGATTGCTCCAGTAAAAACCCAACTGTAAAAATGGGTAATTGTATGTAAAATATAATGTGATATCTTGTAACAATTGTAAGTCGCCCTGGCTAAGGGCGTCTGCTAAGAAATAAATAATAAAAATAAACAGAAACCGTGTGAGTGTGACGGGGGAGGAGAGAATGAATGAACAGCTATTGCACACAGAATACTTTATCAACTTCTTCAGTGCCTGATGGACACGTGGAAGAGGGAGGGGTGGAGATTGAGGACAGCAGTTCAACCCCTTGAGCAAGCAGGCACTTTACCTCCTAGACTGAAAGGCAGCTAATTAGACCCTTGAGCAAGCAAGCAGGCACTTTACCTCCTAGACTGAAAGGCAGCTAATTAGACCCTTGAGCAAGCAAGCAGGTACTTTACCTCCTAGATTGCTGCAGAACAAACCCATCTGTATAAACAATAATGGGAACCAGAATTTGAGTGTAGAAATAATGTGTTGTTCAAAAATCAATGGAATTGAGCAATGTATGCAATGAGTTGCTGAGTTCCTGATGCACAGAAAGTGCCGTCTGTCACTCAGAGTTCAGCTTGAGGAGGAGGAGTCTGGTGCAGATTTCTTCTTATCAGTGTTCCCATGCTCTCTTCCTCATCATCACTGTGTTTTGTGAAGCTCTCTTACTGCTACCTCTGTTTCTGCACCTGCACCTGTATTGGAAGCTACACAGCCCCTGCAAAGCAGCAAGAATAACCAGACCTGCATTGGAAGCTACACAGCCCCTGCTAAGCAGCAAGAATAACCAGACCTGCATTGGAAGCTACACAGCCCCTGCTAAGCAGCAAGAATAACCAGACCTGCATTGGAAGCTACACAGCCTCTGCTAAGCAGCAAGAAGAACCAGACCTGCATGGGAAGCTACACAGCCCCTGCTAAGCAGCAAGAATAACCAGACCTGCATGGGAAGCTACACAGCCCCTGCTAAGCAGCAAGAATAACCAGGGTAAATGGCAGATGGTGGGTGGAGAAGAAAAATGGAAGACAAATAACACAGAACACAGTAGGACTTCCAAAGAGTTTATTTGCAGGTAGAGGCTGGACCTCTGAAAAACATTTTTCTGGTTTATGATTTAACCCTGAACTAAACAGAAATCAAGCGTGTAAATGACCACGAAAGAAAACAAAATTAAAAATAACTAAAGCAAAGTGTCATTTAGAATTCAATGTTTAACCCAATTAACAATGCTGGAAGCGGCAACTGTAAGGTTAAGTCATTTCACTTCTAGAAAGCTATATACAACTAGTTAAGGTGGGAATCTTAATAGGGAGTCACATATACAGGCCTATATACACTCAAAAACAAGCATGCTACTCAAACACTATTCAACAGTGTAGTAGACTAAGAAATATGCAGTCCGAAATCTACATTTCTAAGCATCCATTCAACCATCCACACAGCATTCTAGAGAGTATTGCAAAAGAGAAAGATATATTATATATATATATATATATATATATATATATATATATATATATATATATATATATATATATATATATAAAAATACACACACAGTATATGCATTCAGAAACTAAATATAAGGGGTTTCAGAGCAAGCACACATGAACAATCCACACTCAAACTTATTGTGGTGTCTTGGCAAAATGAAAATTGTATAGATTTCCTTGACAAGCATCCACTTAGAGACGGTACTCAACAACAAGCAAAGTGTAGCAAAGGGGGGAAAAAAAGAATATGCAATTAGAAACACATTTCTGAACATATGAGAATACATACAGTCAAAACAGGCACGCACTGCCAATATTCTGGAATGCATATTCATGCAGTCAAAACTGAAAATAACCGCAAAATAAAATTGTGGGTCTCACAATTAGTGCATGGGGGCTCCCAAGTGGCACATCCAGCTAAGGCATTTCACCGGAAGTGCGGAAGCGCCCTATAGCCTGGAGATCGGCAGTTCGAATCCAGGCTATGCCATCGTCGATCGTGGACGAGAGTCTCGAGGGGGCGGTGCACAATTGGCCGAGCGCCGCCCGGGTTGGGAGGGATTAGGTCGGCAGGGTAATCCCTGTCTCATTGCGCACCAGCGACCCCTGTGGCAGCGAGTAGCTGTCCAACCAAGACACTCCACATGGAGTTTTGTAAAAATATCCTACAAGTCCACAGATGCACCTCAAATAATGTGTGCAGAGCTGAACTGGGAGTTTTCCCCTTAATAATCCCAATCCAGAAGAGAGCAGCCAAATTGTGGGCCCATCTGAATCAGGCCGACACACAGAGCTATCATTATAAAGCACTGAATAGCAACAAGCTCTCCCCACAGACAGAACCCCGGCCAGCAGCTCACACTAGCATTGCCACACTGTGACACTGAGCAAAATACAACAAACTGACACAAATCTAAAAAAATTAATTTTTACATTGAAAATTGGGAAAATTATATTTATATATAAATTATATTACATCCAAAAACAAATTAGAATGTTATCCGGCCCTGAAAATAAAATTCTAATTAGCAGATTATTTAATCAAAATTATAAACACAAAAGACAAAATGTTAAAGTACTGCTGAGCCATTGAAACTGAAGGCTGACACAGGAAGAGCTGGGCAGCCAGAGAGGACAGGCTGTGCCTCCCCTGTGAATCAGGGGAGGCAGATCAGAGACACACTTCCTGCTGTCAAATATGGGAGATATACAGCTGCCTCTAGGACTATTCACACCCCTCATTCAATGTAACAAAAAATGGTTTTAGCAACAAAAAAAGGCAAAACATTCTTATTTTTCTATAAATCCATGCAAACATGATACATTGTAAGACTATCAGTGCTAGATTTTGCAAAATATTGCTGTCCATAATTTTGAACCTCTAGCTTTTGAAAAAATATGCAAATATATTGGACAATATATTTTTGTGAAGTCCAATGCTGAATATCTGAAAATATTATCGTTTTCATTCATTTATGCAACAAATACTGAATGTACACTTGCCTTTAGTTTGCTAAAACCCATTATAAATGAATAAACCTGAAAATCAAATATCAGAATTTGAACATAAAAAATATGTGCCCAATATCCTGGAGATTGCTGGTTCAAATCCAGGCTATGCCATCACCGACTGTGGCTGGGAGTCTAGAGGGAGCGGCACACAATTGGCCGAGCGGTGCCTGGTTTGGAGGGCTTAGGTCAGCAGGGCAATCCTTGTCTCACCCGGCACCAGTGACTCATGTGGCAGCCGGGCACCTGCGAGTTGGCTGCGATTTGCTGGTGGAACTGCATTTCCTCCGACGCGACAGGTCTGGAGGTCGACTGACAGCATGAGTTACGGAGGACGCGCATGATATAGTCTTCATCACTCCAGAGTTAATACAGGTCTAGTCCTGTCAGTTGGCCCTCAAAATGAATAGAATTCTCAGTCTGAAAGGGGTTAATACGGGTTATTTGAACAGGAAAGACCAACTCGTTCATGAACTGCGCACAGTAACTCTGTGACACATGCAAAACTCTCATAGGGTGAATCAAAAGAAGTGATTCAAAGGGGACACTGACCCTATTCCTATCATTCACCATAATGATTTGGTCAAAAGGAACAAATTGTTCATGAACTGCACATCGTTAAAGAACAATCACACCAGAGCTGAGAGTCATCAATCTAACAGGGGATGAAGCAGAACAAGCTGTGGCCTCGTGCTCCACTTGAAACAAAGAGGATTAGGTAAAGTAAGAAACAAAAATTACAACTTCCTCTTTTTTTTAAAAAATAAAATTGGAATTGGCAATTAATTTTACCACATTTTCTCCCAATTTGGAATATCAAATTGTTTTTAAAACCTCGTTTCAACGCTGCAACTTCCCGTTTCGACTCGGGAGTGATGAAGACTCATCATGCGCGCCCTCCGAAATGCATGCTGTCAGTCAACCCCCTCTTTTCACACTGCAAGCCATCAGCAAAGCCAACCAGAACCGTCACGTCATAGAAAATGCAGTTCCACTGACCCAGCTTTAAAGACGTCCAGCCGCCACAGGAGTTGCTGGTGCGCAGCGAGACAAGGATTACCCTGCCAACATAAAACCCACCCACCCAGGCGATGCTCAGCCAACTGTGCAGAGCCCCCTGGGAACTCCCAACCGATGGCATAGCCTGGATTTGAACCAGCGGTCATCTTTATACTTTAAACTATTGAATCATCCCAGAAAACTAAAATTGTTTCAGGCATGCCATTTGTCTGTTTTTGCAATTGCAACAAAATGAATATGTTGGACGGTCCAATTGAAACAAAAAGGATCACACCATTACAGTTTAGACTTCAGAATTGTCATTAAAAACTCAAATGGGAGGGAAGGGGAGTAGGAGGGGATACAGGGGGAGGATGGGAGTTCCCTCCGTTATGAAAAATCAAGGTGTGCAAATCAAGGTCTCCTGACTGACTAAAACACCTCCCACAGGTTGAGCAGCGATACTTTTTTTCTCCTGTGTGAATTCGCTGGTGTGTTACAAGGGGTTCTGAGCGACTAAAACTCTCCCCACAGTCAGAGCAGCTATACGGTTTTTCTCCTGTGTGAATTCGCCAGTGTCTTGCAAGAGTTCCTGATTCACTGAAACTCTTCCCACACTCAGAGCAGCGATATGGTTTCTCTCCTGTGTGACTTCGCTGGTGTCTTTCAAGATGTCCTAACCGATTGAAACTCTTCCCACAGTCAGAGCAGTTATACGGTTTCTTTCCTGTGTGAATTTGTTGGTGTGGAATAAGGTGTCCTAACTGACTGAAACTCTTCCCACAGTCAGAGCAGCTATACAGTTTCTCTCCTGTGTGAACTTGCTGGTGTTTTACAAGTGATCCCAACTCCTTTAAACTCTTCCCACAGTCAGAGCAGCAATATGGTTTCTCTCTTGTGTGAATTCGCTGGTGTGTTACAAGGGATCCTAACACACTGAAATCCTTCCCACAGTCAGAGCAGCTATATGGTTTCTCTCCTGTGTGAATTTGCTGGTGTGTTACGAGGGATTCTGAGCGTCTGAAACTCTTCCCACAGTCGGAGCAGTGATACGGTTTTTCTCCTGTGTGAATTCGCTGGTGTGCTACAAGGGATTCTGAGCGAATGAAACTCTTCCCACAGTCAGAGCAGCAATACAGTTTCTCTCGTGTGTGAATTAGCTGGTGTAAAATAAGAGATCCAGAGCGATTGAAACACTTCCCACAGTCAAGGCAGCAATATGGTTTTTCTCCTGTGTGAATTCGCCGGTGTCTTACAAGAGATCCTGACTCAATAAAACTTTTCCCACAGTCAAAGCAGCGATATGGTTTCTCTCCTGTGTGACTCCGCTGGTGTCTTTGAAGATGTCCTGTCCGACTGAAACTCATCCCACAGTCAGAGCAGTGATAGGGCTTCTCTCCTGTATGAATTCTCTGGTGTGAAATCAGGTGTCCTGACATTCTGAAACTCTTCCCACAGTAAGAGCAGTGATAAGGTTTCTCTCCTGTGTGAATTCGCTGATGTGAAGCAAGGTCCCTTGAATGACTGAAACTCTTCCCACAGTCAAAGCAGCAATGCGGTTTCTGTCCTCTCTGAGTTTGCTGGAGCATTTTTAAATCCCTAAACTGGGCAACACCTTTCCCACAATCAGAATGTTCTCCATTGCCCACCTTCACTTTAGCTGCTGAACTGGACCCTGGAAAATACAAACAGGAGAGAAAGTCAGACAGTTTTAAGTAAGAAACGCAGCAATTGCATCTTCGTCATCATGTTGTTTCATGACCTTTTTCATGACCCCCTGACTATCTCAATCTATCCTGGAGTAAGAGCAGTATGCAATACAAGTATAAAAGTACATGACAGCAATGCCCCTGTAATACAAATCTGAAATATCTTCAGTTCGCTAGCAGCGAATCTCGTCTTGAACAGGTTGAGTGATACAGGAAAATCAAATAGCTACAAATGTAACCAATCTGCTCCCTGCCTCTCTCTCAGTAGCGCCACTGTGGATAATCTCTCTCACACAGTGCAGAATGACAATGTCACAGCTACCAGGACTCACTCACCTGCTGGACTGCACTCTGAATGCCAGCTCCCCTCATCTTCCTCTCCACCTCCTTCCTTGCTGTTGTGAAAGCCTTCCTCTCCAGCGCCTTGCTCTCTCACACAGATTCTCTCCAGCACCCCTCCTCTACACTCCCACCTGCATACAGGACCCAGCTCAGGGGGGGCTGCTTTCAAGTCCTCACATTCTTCCCTCCCTGGTTCCAAGCATTCAAACTCCACTTTCAGGGGCTCCTGTTTAAAATCTTCAATTTCCAGCACCTCTACTTTAATGGGAAATAATTCTTTTGTCTGGGAGATCTCCAGTTCATTGCACTCAGCTTTAATCCCAGCAGACAACACCTCTGTCCTGATGGTGTCGCATGGCAAGATCTCACAGGGCTCCTGTTTAATGGGGAGGGAAGCCAGTCCAGAGAACTCCAGTCTAATGGGGACCAGTTCAGGAACCTCCTCTTTAGTGGGGACAGATTCCATCTTCACACGATCCATGGCATCAGGCTGCAGTGAAAAAAATAAGAAAAATGATTAAGTGTTCAAATCAAAGATCTATTTATTTATTTTTTCAATAAAAATGCAATTACAAAATTACTAAAGTAG
Organism: Acipenser ruthenus; assembly: GCF_902713425.1. Taxonomy (NCBI): domain Eukaryota; kingdom Metazoa; phylum Chordata; class Actinopteri; order Acipenseriformes; family Acipenseridae; genus Acipenser; species Acipenser ruthenus. The sequence continues at coordinate 10,290,348 of NC_081227.1, forward strand.
TGAGCACTGAACTCGTGTTCCAGGCAAAGTTTGCACTAGATTTTTCCTGTATCCTGGAAGTAAAGTTTGCATCAACTGCGTGCTCCGTATGAGGTGGAGCTTCAGACAGGAAGCCAGCTGTTGGTTATAAACAGGAAAATGTTTTCAGTTGTCTCAGTTAATTAAATGAACACTGAATTGAACTAACAATTTGTTCATCAGCATATTAAGCTATTCAGTTTATAAGCTGGAGATTTTAAATTCTATACAATTTCACACATACTGTTCTGGACCTGCTTTAAATTTTTAGTGCCACCTAGTGGCAATTCATATTATTCGCCAGGAAAGCAACTACTTCCTGTGTTATGTTAGATTATAGGAAGTGAGAAACAAGAAGTTCAGACATTTACTGTTTATACATGAGGCTAGTGTTGTGCAATGTTAGGCTGCAATCCTGTGTCATCCTCACGGTATAGTTCCTAAGAAGGCAATATCTGTAAGAACGTTTATTATTTACACAGATAGCATTGATATTAACATTATTTCTGAATGAAGTCATTATTTTGACATGTGTTTAATAAGATGTTTATTATTGATGTTATTTAGCATGTAAGCTGCATCTGTTAAGCAGCAAGTTAGCCAGCTAGCTCTATTTAGTACCAGCTATAGCAATACTTCCTTTAAACTCACCTGTTTGATCTGTAGTTTCATGTGGTATTTTACTGCATTTAGGCAGGGTCATGTGAGTGAATATTACTTACATTGTTGTGAATATGTACTGTATACTTACCTGAGTACGCATTTGTGATTTGTATTTCCAGTTTCACACTTTTATCCGAGTAAAGCCTCTAAAGATACACCCTGTCTCTTGGAGGATCATTTGGATGAGTGTTTAGCTGACTGGATAGGAGTTACATTCAGCGAGGCCAGTACACATACTGTAACTTGAAATCTCCATGTCTGTCAAATCATTAAACAGCTTTGATTAGACAAATTGTTTATGCAATTGGGTGTTCAATAAAGAAATTGAGTTGGAAAACAAAGCAACAGCAGACACAGGAGAGGGGGGGGGGGGGGGGGGGGTTGAGATCCACTTTAGAATCTTCAGCAACCCACTGACCTGCCCAGTGCTGGTGACTACCGTACCTATGCTGTGTGAAGTGAAGTGTGCCCCCAGCTGGAAAAAAACTGAACATTCATTAAACTATAATAACCCACCTACTGTAGCAGCTGAGCAGTGTGTGCTGGAAAGCCTGCTCAGAACATGTGGGAAGTAAGAGAGCAGTGGAGGTGTTACTTGACAATGTCCTGTCTTTTGTTTTTAATGATATACTGTGTCTGCTTGCATGGCGTGATGCGGTATGTACAACATACTGTGTCCACCAGTGTTGGCACTAGGCCGTGCCAATCCACCCCCCGAAATAAAAAATAAAAATGTCCCACTGAATTTCTCTCAACGCGTCCAGACTAGACAATACCAATATGCAGTAAATGAATAATGAATGTATTCTGTATTAACATGACACGTCTGACGACAGACTAATCTTTTTAACTCGTTCGTTTACAACTGTTGGCGAACCAGCGATGATCTCCAGGCAATAGGGCACACCCTGCACTTCCAGTGAAGTGCCTTAGCTGGATGCAGTGCCACTCTGGAGCCCTCCACAGTTGCCTTTTAAAACACTTTAACAGACAAGAGTTTTTATAAATTAAACTCCTGTGCCATTATTCTCCAATCCAGTAGAATGCTGGTTACAATCAGTTTCAGAGTAAGCTAGGACAACATCAGGCTTGTTAACACCAGCGCAAATATAAACCTGTACAGTAGGACCTCAGAGATACGAACACCAAAATTAAGCACTGACCGGTCAGCCGCACGCCTCCTTTGGAACCGGAAATACGTAGGAATCAGGCAGCAAAAATCACACATCAATTAAAAAAAATGGCAAGCAGCGGGAAACACAAATCGTGTCACAATTTCAACTGACACAAAACTCGAGACATTACAGAAAACTCGACACTGGCATTGGCCTCAGCAACACAGCCTTAGAATAAAGTACAGGGTAATCAACTGCCACTGACATTAGGAAAAACCAGGAAAAAAACTAAACAATTTGCAAAAGAGGCCAAAGACAGCGGAGCAGCGAGAAACAGGTATCTTGTACACAAAGCTGCTACTGATGATTTTGAGAAGGCAATGCACTTGATGCTTATGGAAAAGGCAAAGTTACTCTACCCAGAGACTGACGTTTTCCAAAAGTCAGTGTTTTTTCATTCCTATTGCACTCAACTCATTAAACAACGCAGCACTCCAACAGTGAAGAACTTTGTAGAAAACAAAACAGTTAATCAAAATATCTCTCCTATACATAAGCTTAGGATGAATACCTGGCTTCAGTAAGCAGCAATTTGTTTCTCAACAATTCAGTAGAACTCAGATACAACCTGCACTCTCAACCTCCCTCTCCTGCTGATCCAGGCTCTGGATAGACACACCTGAGCCAGGTAAACCCCGCCCAGGAATAATCAGAAATATTTACAAATAAACTAAAACCCCACAAATCAAGAATAAATAACAGTGTTTCGAATCACATTATCAATCCCAAACACATTACAATAATATAAATATTTATTTCAGAACCAACATGTGCTTCCCAGTCCCGTGGTACATTCCCAGAAACACTAACCCACTCACATACGTCAAGTGCAATTTAGCCGCGCATAATTCAAAGTTCTGCGGTAAAATCGTAGGTGAAGCATGCCCTCAATAAACATGGCTGCCGTCATGGCGCGGCTCAGGACGTGCTGCTGCAATGTCAACTTAAACAATTAAACCACTTTGCTAAAATTACCGGTACGTTCACTATTATTAAATGAACATAAACGGATGATAAAATACTAACTTCACACTGGATTTACAACGTCTCCATTATAAAACGAGAAGTTAATGTTTACGTTTAAGACAGTACTTTGACTACTCTCTGTCTTGTTTCCAGCGCATGCGTATCTCTTTAAACACAGCATTCCGCTTTTCATTTTTAACCACGGGTTTGAAACATATTAATTTACTGTACTCGTGTAGCAGAGTTACTTTATTACAGTTATCTTTGAAACCGCGTCCCTTAGTACTGTAATATAAAACAAATACACTGTTAATTAAACGGTGTTTCTTAAAGAATGGAACATGCATCGCAATATTTGTAATTACCTTGATAAACGAGGAGTTTGCGTTTCGCACGGTCCGGATTGGAAACAAAGAACACCGCACCCGGCAGCCAGCGCGCTGAACGTGTCGGTGCGTTCAGGAAGACGCGCCTTCGTCATTCCAATCGACGCACATTCTGAACATTTCATTGGCTACTTGGTCAGATTCTGCGCAAAATGCCCAAAGTTTGTGCGAAGTGAACGTTCCCTTTGAAACGCCTTATTTCTCCTGTTGTAGCCAATAGTATTCGTTCAGGGGTGAGCCGGCTCTTCTGTAGCCAATAGTATTCGTTCAGGGGTGAGCCGGCTCTTCTGTAGCCAATAGTATTCGTTCAGAGCGGGAAGCCAGATCTGTTGTAACCAATAGTATTCGTTCAGGGCGGCTACCCAGCAAAAACTATAACATTTTATAACATTTTGAAAAGGTCGCAGAAATGTTATAGCTAAAACATTTTCATATAACATTTTCTAGATGTTATTAAAACATTTTGCCACATTTTAAAAAATGTTACAGCCAAACATTTTTACATAACATTTTCTAGATGTTATTAAAACATTTTGCCACATTTTAAAAAACGTTGCAGCTAAACATTTTTACATAACATTTTCTAGATGTTATTAAAACATTTTGCCACATTTTAAAAAACGTTGCAGCTAAACATTTTTACATAACATTTTCTAGATGTTATTAAAACATTTTGCCACATTTTAAAAAAGGTTGCAGCCAAACATTTTTACATAACATTTTCTAGATGTTATTAAAACATTTTTAAAAAGGTGGTAAAAACGTTTTCGCCAAAACATTTCCATGACATCTTCTAGATGTATAAACCTTTTCTGAGGTCGTTCTTCCCAAGCAAAATTTAATAGTGTTAAACAAGCTATGCTATTCACAATGTTTGTGGTCTAATAATTAGAAAATCAATCAAAGTTTTGATTTGCGTCTAAGCCTTAGCATGACTTGGGAAATCTAACTTTAGGTTGTTACAAATTGCCTGATTTCATGTGATTGTTTTATTGTTACCGTGTCAACATACCTTCGCTATTTCGCTATTTACCAGAGTTTCACTTTCACTGCGCTGCGCCGCAGGCTCCCGATGGCTCACACACACACTCCGCTCTCCCGCCCACCGGCAATCCTCCAAAACAGTGGTAATATACCTATGAAAACTTTTTAAAAAATTTAAAATGAACGAAGAAGACTTCAAGTTACAAAAAATGTAAGAGGGTTATTAAAAAAAAAATAAACAAGCCTCGATTCGCTGGCTCAGAAGGCACACAGGGAAGGAGGATGGGCTCGAGTTCAGCCAATTACTGTTCATGGAAAACTGCTGTTAAACTAATAAAATCCAATTAAATTAAAACTACAAATGCCATATAAAATTATTTCAAAATCCAGACCAATAAGTATGGCAAAACGAGTTCAAAAACAGGTTATGCTTTTGAAAAACAAAACCTAGGGTTCTAATTTAAAACAAAATCAGAAAGCAATTCTCAACAAAAGTTGTGCATTTCTTCTAACAAATGCAGAAGTGTAGAGAGAAAACGGGGTATTTTACATAAAAACAATTTAAAATTTACAAATACAGGCATTTAAAAAAAATCAGGTAGCATGCAGCACTGTGTGAATATTGAATAACACATTGGATATGTGTTTTTATTTATTTATTTATTTATTTATTTATTTATTTAACTCGAATGTTATCGTTTAACACTTGAGCTGGACATTTAAAATGCTGTGTGTCTTGTGCAGTATCGAATCCAGCCAGAATAAGCACATTGTTTTGAAGTGAATATTTCCAAAAGCTAAATTTGATGAAAGTAGAAAGGTGACATTTATATGATGCGGTCAAAAATGACTTTTAGCAACATGCGTACATGTAGTGTTAGTGCAGGCGTCTGTTCATGTGAATCAGCTGCCAGACAGCGTGTTGATGGGCACTCGCTATCTATATGAGAGGAACACACTCAATAGGTCTGTAGGGAATCCAATTCCAGACACTTCCCCATCCCAGGAGTTAGGCATTTATTTATTTATTTATTTATTCATTTTTATTCCTGCGATTCCATTTGTGTAACAATAATAATAATAATAATAATAATAATAATAATAATAATAATAATAATAATAATAATAATAATAATAATAACGTGCTTTTGCTTTTATTAGCCTAATAATTAGCGGCGTAGGCTAATGCAATCACTCCACAAAGGAGTTCTTCAACAAATTAGTCACAGTGGAAAAACACATAAAACAGCAAGTAAAGATAACAGTCGTGTCGCTCCAGCTCCACTGTCTAAGTAGGGCGGCACAGCTGCCTGCTCAACTCAATAATACTTTTATTTAAAAACATAAACTTAGATCAAACACACTGAACTGATTAAACTACACACACTGGACATTTAAACTCCAGAAAGTAAACGTGCCTAGTAAATACTACACATTTTTAAAAGAAGCAGCATCATATAATGATTTTGTTTTTTTTTAGTCTACAGACTGCAGAACCCGCGCCCTGCTGTTTAAATATGTAATTTAGCCACGTGCTCTCCGCGCTCACTCACTGTCAGCAGCCGGTTGGGTGTTTATAGTTAACCTCGCCCAACACAAAGGAAACGGACACCGGTACGGCTGTGCTTTTATTTGAAAGGATATTCAACATCGTTAATTCGAAAGTACTACAATGTGGTTAAAAAAAAAAAAAAAATCTGTTGTCCACCAGGATTTTTCTCGCGTACCCCCTGAGGAGCGCGTACCCCAGTTTGAAAACCGCTGCTCCAAAACATCGGAGACTCCTCCTCAAACTAGATTTCAATAACCAATTCTGTGGTCCGTTTAAGTTTTGAGGGAGGTCCTCCTCTAGTATGTTTCCTCTTGAATATTTCTTTTTTAGCGTCTTGTATATTCTTCCATAGATTCCCCCCTTATACCCCCACTTGATTTCATACATTATTAAACATGAATAGTATTTTATTTATTCGTGTTCAGTGGTATTTTGACGTAATTAATGCTGGTTATATATATATATATATATATATATATATATATATATATATATATATATATATATATATATATATATATAGTAGCGTGCACGGGGGAAGGCAGCAGTAGGACTGGTAGGTGACGTAATCACACAAAGACATAAGTGAGCCGGCTCCTTTGTAAGGAGCGTATATCAGGCTTATGTATGATTACGTCACCTACCAGCCCTACTGCTGCCTTCCCCCGTGCACGCTACACTCTCCCCTTCCAGCCTCAAGTCCGCCCCGGACTTGCTAACCAGGCTAAAGTCTGACGAGTGCGTGCCGGGGTACCTGTGTGCGCTGCTGACACCAATGTAGCGATCCTGGTTCCCACAGGCAGGCGCAGCACACAGGGCGAGGCAATCCACACACAGGCGGAGGACGGGCGCGCACCCGGGACCTCTCACACTGAAACACAGCACCGATACCGCTGTACAAAAGAGCCGGCTCAGGTTTATGTCTTTGTGTGATTACGTCACTTAACAGTCCTACTGCTGCCTTCCCCCGTGCACGCTACTATATATATATATATATATATATATATATATATATATATATATATATATATATATATTTCGATTAGTATTTACTATTTATTAGTATTCGTATTGGTTTGGGGCATTTTGGTTTTTTATTTTTTAAATTGTGGTTAATTACCCTCTGTAGTAAATGTGAAATAAATATGTCTATATATATATATATATATATATATATATATATATATATATATATATATATATTGTGAAGTAGCGGGTTATGAGAAACAGCAGGGAGGGGGTTAAAACCTCCCTGCGAGAGAAAACATGTGCGTATGCACATTTTGTTTAATTGTTTTATTGTTTTGTTTTATTGTTTATTGGTTAATTATCACCCGCACCTGAGCGGTATTGTAAATTAATGCCAGGCGCGGGGTATTTAAGACGTGCAGCTTGGCTGCACGGGGCTGCTGAGTAGAAGGAGACAGAAGACACGCTCTGTTTCCGAGCAGTTGTAAGTGCTGTGTTAAACCTGTGTGGTTTTGGTTTTTGCTAGCAGGTAAACGGCTTAGCCGTCCTGCAAGGTAGTGAGGGAAAAACCTGTTTAGTTAGCGCTCCAGTTGGAGTTAGGTGTTTATTTTGTGTTTGTTTTATTTTGTGTGTATTAAAATTAGCGCGTAAGCGCTTAAAAATCAATTTCTTGTGTGCTGGGTCCTGCTTTTAAAGGGGCAACGAACGACTGTGAGTGCCGGCCGTTACAATATATATATATATATATATATATATATATATATATATATATATATATATATATATATATATATATATATAATGTTTAATTTTGATACAAGACAATTTTGTAAAAAGTTGTAAAAAATGTACTGTAGCCCCGCCTCTAACCGACAGAGCTTAAAATCAAGAAACTGCTCGAGAGAAGATGCAGACGTAGTCGAGAGAGAGAGAGAGAGAGAGAGAGAGAGAGAGAGAGAGAGAGAGAGAGCGAGAGAGAGAGAGGCATAGGCATAGGATAGAGTAATTAATGAATAGATAGACTATAGATATAGAGTAGCTGATAGATAAAGAGTAATATAGATTAAAAGCTATAGAGTTATACAGTAATATAGTAATTATATCTATATCTATCTATATATATATATATATATATATATATATATATATATACAGTGCCTTGCGAAAGTATTCGGCCCCCTTGAACTTTGCGACCTTTTGCCACATTTCAGGCTTCAAACATAAAGATATGAAACTGTAATTTTTTGTGAAGAATCAACAACAAGTGGGACACAATCATGAAGTGGAACGAAATTTATTGGATATTTCAAACTTTTTTAACAAATAAAAAACTGAAAAATTGGGCGTGCAAAATTATTCAGCCCCCTTAAGTTAATACTTTGTAGCGCCACCTTTTGCTGCGATTACAGCTGTAAGTCGCTTGGGGTATGTCTCTATCAGTTTTGCACATCGAGAGACTGAAATTTTTGCCCATTCCTCCTTGCAAAACAGCTCGAGCTCAGTGAGGTTGGATGGAGAGCATTTGTGAACAGCAGTTTTCAGTTCTTTCCACAGATTCTCGATTGGATTCAGGTCTGGACTTTGACTTGGCCATTCTAACACCTGGATATGTTTATTTGTGAACCATTCCATTGTAGATTTTGCTTTATGTTTTGGATCATTGTCTTGTTGGAAGACAAATCTCCGTCCCAGTCTCAGGTCTTTTGCAGACTCCATCAGGTTTTCTTCCAGAATGGTCCTGTATTTGGCTCCATCCATCTTCCCATCAATTTTAACCATCTTCCCTGTCCCTGCTGAAGAAAAGCAGGCCCAAACCATGATGCTGCCACCACCATGTTTGACAGTGGGGATGATGTGTTCAGGGTGATGAGCTGTGTTGCTTTTACGCCAAACATAACGTTTTGCATTGTTGCCAAAAAGTTCGATTTTGGTTTCATCTGACCAGAGCACCTTCTTCCACATGTTTGGTGTGTCTCCCAGGTGGCTTGTGGCAAACTGTAAACAACACTTTTTATGGATATCTTTAAGAAATGGCTTTCTTCTTGCCACTCTTCCATAAAGGCCAGATTTGTGCAGTATACGACTGATTGTTGTCCTATGGACAGAGTCTCCCACCTCAGCTGTAGATCTCTGCAGTTCATCCAGAGTGATCATGGGCCTCTTGGCTGCATCTCTGATCAGTCTTCTCCTTGTATGAGCTGAAAGTTTAGAGGGACGGCCAGGTCTTGGTAGATTTGCAGTGGTCTGATACTCCTTCCATTTCAATATTATCACTTGCACAGTGCTCCTTGGGATGTTTAAAGCTTGGGAAATCTTTTTGTATCCAAATCCGGCTTTAAACTTCTCCACAACAGTATCTCGGACCTGCCTGGTGTGTTCCTTGTTCTTCATGATGCTCTCTGCGCTTTAAACGGACCTCTGAGACTATCACAGTGCAGGTGCATTTATACGGAGACTTGATTACACACAGGTGGATTCTATTTATCATCATTAGTCATTTAGGTCAACATTGGATCATTCAGAGATCCTCACTGAACTTCTGGAGAGAGTTTGCTGCACTGAAAGTAAAGGGGCTGAATAATTTTGCACGCCCAATTTTTCAGTTTTTTATTTGTTAAAAAAGTTTGAAATATCCAATAAATTTCATTCCACTTCATGATTGTGTCCCACTTGTTGTTGATTCTTCACAAAAAATTACAGTTTCATACCTTTATGTTTGAAGCCTGAAATGTGGCAAAAGGTCGCAAAGTTCAAGGGGGCCGAATACTTTCGCAAGGCACTGTATATATATATATCTATCTATCTATATATATATATATATATATATATATATATATATATATATATATATATATATAAACCCTTTCAATTGAATGTCTTTTTTTGTACACTATCTGCTATAGGTGACTCCAGTAACACTTGTTTGGTTATCGTTTAGGACCAGTTTGCAACTGCAGTGTAACATATCTTACCTGAACAACAACTGTAAGGTAGGTTCTTTTAGAATCATAAACAAGCAAAAAACTAAATATATATTATAAGCTTCAAACTTTTGATGTAGATTTCGCAGGACCATAATTGAGGACCACTGGTCTACTGAACCCATCATAAATATTAATTAAAGAAAATATAATTAGTTAGATACTTGTTGGTCCGGGGCTTCTGATATTTAACCTTCTGCTGAGGAAGAGTCCCTAACCAGGAGGAGGAGGAGGAGCATTAGAGGAGGAGGAGGAGGGGTCAGAGCATTAGAGGAGGAGTCGGAGTCAGAGCATTAGAGGAGGAGGAGGAGGAGGAGCATTAGAGGAGGAGGAGGAGCATTAGAGGAGGAGTCAGAGCATTAGAGGAGGAGGAGGAGTCAGAGCATTAGAGGAGGAGGAGGAGGAGCATTAGAGGAGGAGGAGGAGGAGCATTAGAGGAGGAGGAGGAGTCAGAGCATTAGAGAAGGAGGAGGAGTCAGAGCATTAGAGGAGGAGGAGGAGTCAGAGCATTAGAGGAGGAGGAGGAGCATTAGAGGAGGAGGAGGAGGGGTCAGAGCATTAGAGGAGGAGGAGGAGCATTAGAGGAGGAGTCGGAGGAGCATTAGAGGAGGAGGAGGAGGGGTCAGAGCATTAGAGGAGGAGGAGGAGCATTAGAGGAGGAGTCGGAGTCAGAGCATTAGAGGAGGAGGAGGAGGAGTCAGAGCATTAGAGGAGGAGGAGTCAGAGCATTAGAGGAGGAGGAGGAGGAGGAGCATTAGAGGAGGAGGAGGAGGAGGAGGAGGAGCATTAGAAGAGGAGGAGGAGTCAGAGCATTAGAGGAGGAGGAGGAGGAAGAGCATTAGAGGAGGAGGAGGAGGAGTCAGAGCATTAGAGGAGGAGGAGGAGGAGGAGCATTAGAGGAGGAGGAGGAGGAGTCAGAGCATTAGAGGAGGAGGAGTCAGAGCATTAGAGGAGGAGGAGGAGGAGGAGCATTAGAGGAGGAGGAGGAGGAGGAGGAGCATTAGAAGAGGAGGAGGAGGAGGAGCATTAGAAGAGGAGGAGGAGTCAGAGCATTAGAGGAGGAGGAGGAGGAGGAGCATTAGAGGAGGAGGAGGAGGAGCATTAGAGGAGGAGGAGGAGGAGCATTAGAGGAGGAGGAGGAGTCAGAGCATTAGAGGAGGAGGATGAGGGGTCAGAGCATTAGAGGAGGAGGAGGAGCATTAGAGGAGGAGGAGGAGGAGAAGCATTAGAGGAGGAGGAGGAGGAGCATTAGAGGAGGAGGAGGAGCATTAGAGGAGGAGGAGGAGGAGTCGGAGCATTAGAGGAGGAGGAGGAGGGGTCAGAGCATTAGAGGAGGAGGAGGAGGAGTCAGAGCATTAGAGGACGAGGAATTGGATAATTCTGCTTTGTTTTCTCTCACTTTCTTTACTGCATTGCTGATTGCGGCTATATTTATTATTATTATAGACATTGTTATTATTCTCGTTTATGACCACTTTTTTAGTTTAATAATAAACTTATATTCATTTTTAAATAAAAAAATGTGTCTATATCTTAATTTTTTAAAAATAACAAATTTTCTAAACACAATAAGATGATAGACTTATGTTTTTATATAATGTTATGTGATAACATTTTAAAAATGTTTCTGAGCCCCTATATTTTCATATCATTTAAACATTATGAAAAAAACATTTTTGTGATGTTAGGTAAAATGTTTATATAACATTTTATGATATCATTGTGTTTGCTGGGTATACAGGTGTTTTTTGGTTGTTGTTTTATTTTAGTTTTTATTGTGGTGTTGATAAAAAAATAAAAAATAAATAAATAAAATAAGCAGCCTTAATTAAAGTAGCCTATTTATTTATTTATTTATTTATTTATTTATTTATAAACTGCAAATGTTCAACCTTAGAACCAATTAGATGACATCTGATGGAATTTGGGGCGGGGCTTTGCTTATTGTGCATGAGAGAAGGCTGGAAGTTAGAGAGGACGCGAGCGAGAGAGACATGGTGATTTAGCTATTTAAAATAAGAAAAGGTTAAGTTAAGAAAAAGAGTACTTTTTGAACTTGTACTTTTATTAGTAACCAATACGATTGTTATACATACCGCGCCGTTTATATTTGAGAAAATAAAACATATTGCTGGCGTCCGGAGTGTATTCAGAGACGCAGATACACATGGAGGACCCCGGTGGTGACCAGGACAAAGCCCCGAGGTCCGGCATGTTGTAAAGACAATGTGCCGACATAACTGGACCACTGGGCTGATAGTGAGTAGATCATGTGTTGCATGTGAACGCCGGTTATTAGAAATTATTATTATTATTATTATTATTATTATTATTATTATTATTATTATTATTATTATTATTATTATTATTTATTTCTTAGCAGACGCCCTTATCCAGGACGACTTACAATCGTAAGCAAATACATTTCAAGTGTTACAATACAAGTAATACAATAAGAGCAAGAAATACAATAACTTTTGTTCAAGTGTGACAAACCACAATTCAATAATACAGCAGATAATAGTGATAGTTACATCAGGATATGATTAAATACAAAATACTACAGGTTAAACACTTGGCAGATTACAGTATTCTGAAGTACAGGATTAAATGCAGTAAAATAGGGGGCAGATAAGAGCAAAATAAAGCACATTTAAATGAAGGGTGACAGTGTCCCAGGATACAAACAGAGGAGTTCTACAGGTGCTGTTTGAAGAGGTGAGTCTTAAGGAGGCGCCAGAATGTGGTCAGGGACTGGGCAGTCCTGACATCTGTAGGAAGGTCATTCCACCACTGCGGAGCAAGGGTGGAGAAGGAGCGGGCTCTGGAGGCAGGGGAGTGTAGCGGAGGTAGAGCCAGTCTTCTAGTGCAGGCGGAGCGGAGAGGTCGAGTGGGGGTGTAGGGAGAGATGAGGGTCTGGAGGTAGCTGGGTGCAGTCTGGTCAAGGCATCTGTAGGCTAGTAGAAGAGTCTTGAACTGGATGCGAGCGGTGATCGGGAGCCAGTGGAGCGAGCAGTGTAGTGGAGTAGCGTGGGAGAAGCGAGGCAGAGAGAACACCAGGCGGGCAGCAGAGTACCGGACGGGTGGCGGACGCAGGGAGGCCAGCCAGGAGGGAGTTGCAGTAGTCTAGGCGGGAGAGTACCAGGGCCTGGACCAGGAGCTGGGTAGCATAGTTGTTGAGGAAGGGTCGGATTCTTCAGATGTTGCTCAGGAAGAATCTGCAAGAAAAAGAGAAAAGACAAGAGATGTTAGTAAACAACCTATGCCTATAAGCCGTCCACACTGTGGAGACGAATCCCCCCCTGTTGGGAGGAAGACTCTGGTGGGCCTGGCAGAGAGGGCGCCCCCCCACTCCGGGCAAGCTAACGAGTGCTTGTTGAGCTGTTGCAATGTCTTCAGAGGATGATATAATATAAGGTTCAACAGCTGAAGAGGTCCCGCGCCCCATAGACTTAATCAAGTGTTGATTTATTTCTGCCCTGGCCGAGGAGGTAGCTGCTCCGATCCAGAATTAATGGGGGGAGAAGTTGTTCAAAGAAAGCCCGATCTGTGACAAGAGGGTGGATAAACAGGATGAGAACCAGTGTCGAGAGAGGAGAGGAGATAGATTGAAGGCGAAATTGATAATGAATGCCTGCTAGGTAGCATCTAAATAGAGGAGGGGGCTAAATGTAGAGATTTGATCTGGATCTTGATGTAACTGTCTGTTTTTGAAGCCCTGATGAATGGAGGAAGTTATTTCCGGGGACTTGAGTGAGGTCAAAGTGCCACAGGCTGATGGCTGGGAAACTGGAGATTCCAATGAGATTGGTTGTCTTGATGGAGAGGAGGATGCAAGTCTCAGGTGGACCTTCAGGATTGAAAGGAGTGGGGGGGGGGCGGAGGAGGAACTGATGCTGGATACCAGAGAGAGAATTCCTGATGGAGGAAGGGGCCAGGTTAAAGGATAGCCTGAGGTCTGTGATAAAGGCGAGGAGGTGCTGAAGGTTATAGGTGGTGAGAGAGGTACTATTCTGGGCACAGAATGTGGTGAAGGAAGACCAGGCAGTAGAATAAGAAGAGTGAGTGGAAGGGGCGAAGGCATTCTCCCTGAAGCTGCAGGCCAACTGAAGGAGGCCGGAGAGTGTGGAGTTTAGTGGAACACCAGTTGATTGAAAGGAGGAACTTGCCGCAGGTTGGGGTCTGCTTGTGGGACCAGGCTGTGAAACTTGTGGACCATCACACAACTGCCACCACGTTTAAAACTGGGCAAGGTGTAATATTCTGTAGTAAAATTACTACAGCTGGCCAAAGTCCAGTATCTGGGTGCACGGAATGGTTCACAAGACCTCATGGTTGAAATGATTTAACGCTCCAAAGTCTATCCATTGAATTCCCCTTAATGTCCTGGTAACTCTTGTTTTTTTCCAACCAGTAAATCAACTGGTGCTGTCACAGTAAGTTCACAGAGTGCACTATGTTCCTTCAGGAGTCCTACAGAGGACGTGCTTCACAAGAGCTGTTAGACATAGTACTTCCATAGTCAGGTCATAGAATAGACAGAGCAGCCTTTTCTGAGGGTAGAGATTAAAGAGTGAAGGATGTCTATTGATATAGGGAGCCAGGAGGGAGCAGCAGGGGGGGGGGGGGGGGTTGCGCTTGCGGAATTTCTCAGTGTCAAGCAAACTGATGGGATGGATAGGAGTGTTGGAGAAGGGATGGAGTTGAGGCAGCAGAAAGATGGCTACAATCCGTTGCTCATTAAATCGGAATGGGATGCATTTTGTTTTGAGTGCAGAAAGTTTTCCATCCAGTGGTAAGTGAAGATTTGGTCGCTGGGGCTAAGGGTGTGGCCATGTAGTGATGAGCAGATTGCAGAAGGTTGGAGAGTGTTGTATTTAGTTGAATGGCAGATGTTGGTGTTGCAGAGTTTGATGAGGGCTGAGGTGAACAAATATATTAAATTGACTGCTGAGTTGTTTCTGGAAATGAAGGCAGACAGTTGAGATGCCGATCATCCTGTGTTAGATTAATACGGGATCGATCAGCAGTTTGCTACCATCATGTCTGTTTGGAATAGAAAAGGTGAACTCATAATCAGAGATTCCAGTCATTCTCCTAATAGTGGAACTCCTTAATTCATAAATCAAAACAGATTTCCAGTCTTGTAGCATGTATTACAGCTTGTAGTATCTGAGAGGATGAGCGGACATATGACTAAATTGCTGAGGAAGTCAAGTGCGCCATATATATATATTAGATCCAGGTATTGGAGGAAAGCTGAAGCATTGGAAGCTCTGCAGGAGACCAGTTGCAGATTTAAACAGTAGCACATCTGAAGAGGGAGACAAGATTTGCTGTAATGAGGAGATATTTACAGTAGAGGCAAGATCTGCTGAACGGGCAGAGATCTGAGGGAGTAAACGATGGAATGCTGTCAGTAGTGTGCAGTGGCCTGCTGTATAGAGCAGACAGCTGCTGAGTGGGGTGGAAATTGGTATTTGAGAGTTAAGGCGTTTTTAGATGATGTCGGAGATGGGGCTGCCTTTGGGCAGAAATGAAGAATGCATAGATCTGAGGCCGCTGCAGAACCTGAGAGGATGAGAATGCGTTGCTCGGAGGCTGCTGCAAAACTTATTGATTTGAGCAGGAGCAGTCTAAGAGTGTATTGTCTATTTGTGGGGTAGGAGGACGCTTTGACTGAAATGTTGATAATCATAGGACATAGTTTCCGTATGTGCCTGGTAGCTCAAATTGAATGAAATGGACTTTGAAAGTTGTATTAAGTGCCTTGATGAAGTTGGGGGTAAATGAGGAAGTGCAAATCCAGGAACAAGAAGGTTGCAGGAATGGCCTGATGCAGGGAAGCTGGAAAATTAATGTGACGGTGGATTCTTAACATCTCAGAAAGCTGATAAGCTTGGCTTCATGACCATGCCCTCGAGGGGAGGGGTTTGGATTTGAAAAAGTCAAGTTAATATATGTAGCAAAAGAGGTTGAGGCAGGAGGGGACTGAGAATCCCTCGGAATGACAACGAACTGCAGGAATTGATAGAAAGTTTGGAGTGTGCGAGATTCGCAGCGATAGCAAATCAGCTTAAATTATGTAGAGCTTGTGGTATTATGCTGCCATCTAGAGGTCGTGATTAAAATTGAAACTATTGGCTTCAGTGAAGCAGGGTAGCATATATTTGGTTATTGCGATTAAAATCCTCGTCTGTGTATAAAACATTTGTTTTAGAACAGTATATAAGTAAGTTAACGTAGGTCTAGAAGAGGAGTCTGCAGTATTTAGATGTCACAATTCGGTGAGTTGAAGCTCTCATGTTGCAAAGCGCAGCAGCAGGAGCCAGAAGATTGCAGTCGTGAGGCACAGGCTCGCATTGCCTGTTACAGCTGCCTGGTCACCATGGCAACTTACCACTCCCAGTAGTCACTCGATGAGGCGTTGCCGTGGTAACCATGGTCTGTGAGGCGCCGGTGGGGAAGAGTTGCAGTACAGCAGTGACATAAGAACATAAGAACATAAGAACATAAGAAAGTTTATAAATGAGAGGAGGCCATTCAGCTCATTTTGCTCATTTGGTTGTTAGTAGCTTATTGATCCCAGAATCTCATCAAGCAGCTTCTTGAAGGATCCCAGGGTGTCAGCTTCAACAACGTTACTGGGGAGTTGGTTCCAGACCCTCACAATTCTCTGTGTAAAAAAGTGCCTCCTATTTTCTGTTCTGAATGCCCCTTTATCTAATCTCCATTTGTGACCCCTAGTCCTTGTTTCTTTTTTCAGGTCAAAAAAGTCCCCTGGGTCAACATTGTCTATACTTTTTAGGATTTTGAATGTTTGAATCAGATCACCACGTAGTCTTCTTTGTTCAAGACTGAATAGATTCAATTCTTTTAGTCTGTCTGCATACGACATGCCTTTTAAACCCGGGATAATTCTGGTTGCTCTTCTTTGCACTCTTTCTAGAGCAGCAATATCCATTTTGTAGCGAGGTGACCAGAACTGAACACAATATTCTAGGTGAGGTCTTACTAATGGTCTTACATTACTTCCCTTGATTTAAATTCAACACTTCTCACAATATATCCGAGCATCTTGTTGGCCTTTTTTATAGCTTTCCCTAGATGAAGACATTTCTGAGTCAACATAAACTCCTAGGTCTTTTTCATAGATTCCTTCTTCAATTTCAGTATCTCCCATATGATATTTATAATGCACATTTTTATTGCCTGCATGCAAAACTTTACACTTTTCTCTATTGAATGTCATTTGCCATGTGTCTGCCCAGTTCTGAATGCTGTCTAGATCATTTTGAATGACCTTTGCTGCTGCAACAGTGTTTGCCACTCCTCCTATTTTTGTGTCGTCTAAAAATTTAACAAGTTTGCTTACTATACCAGAATCTAAATAATTATTGTAGATTAGCAATAGCAGAGGACCTAATAGTGATCCCTGTGGTACACCACTGGTTACCTCGCTCCATTTTGAGGTTTATCCTCTAATCAGTACTTTCTGTTTTCTACATGTTAACCACTCCCTAATCCATGTGCATGCATTTCCTTGAATCCCTACTGCGTTCAGTTTGAGAATTAATCTTTTATGCAGGACTTTGTCAAAAGCTTTCTGGAAATTTACATAAACCATGTTGTATGCTTTGCAATTATCCATGTCGATGTTGCATCCTCCAAAAAATCAAGTAGGTTAGTTAGACATGATCTCCCTCTCCTAAAACCATGCTGACTGTCTCTCAGGATGTTGTTACCATATAGGTAATTTTCCATTTTGGATCTTATTATAGTTTCCATAAGGTTACATATAATAGAAGTCAGGCTTATTGGTCTGTAGTTACCTGGTTCGGTTTTGTCTCCCTTTTTGTGGATCAGTATTACGTTTGCAATTTTCCAGTCTGTCAGTACAACCTTTGTGTCAAGAGACTGTTGCATGATCTTGGTTAGCGGTTTGTAAATAACTTCTTTCATTTCTTTGAGTACTATTGGGAGGATCTCATCTGGCCCAGGGGATTTGTTTATTTTAAGAGCTCCTAGTCCCTTTAACACTTCTGCCTCTGTTATGCTAAAGTTATTTAAAACTGGATAGGAACAGGTCAACATGTGGGGCATGTGGGGCATGTTGTCCGTATCCTCCTTTGTAAAAACTTGTGAAAAGTAATCATTTAATATATTCGCTATTTTTTTAACTACATTTCCCATTATCCTCCTACTCCTGTATCTATGATGGGGGTGATGAGGAGTGCAGTTCTGAAGTTCATCTGAAGGATACTTTTGGAAAGCCATCTTGGAAACTCAACGCTGTAGACTGCAATTTAATAGTGTAAAACTAGTGGTCAGGATGTCAAGGAAAGTAATAAAAATAATATACACACTTTAAACAGTTATAGCAACACATAACACACACACACACCCCCGCCTATTCATTTTGTGTATTTATTTAATAAAACCTTTTGTTTAAGTGCAACTACTGTCCTCTGAGTCTTACCACTAGTGCTATCCTGCCACACTACACCAGTCAAATTCAAATTGAGTGTCAAATGTTTGATTCTTAACAACCTGGGACAAATAATTTAGCTTTCAGAATTAATTTTGACTGCTCAGTTACCTTTTAAAAATGGCAGCAAGTGTAGATTTATTGAAGAAAGGTTATCAAGAACAAGGCTTAACCTCTTTTGAATGCAGGTTAATAATTAGATATGTTAAAGTTCCATATTTAGTTAAATAGTTACTTTCTGGGATCTGTATTCAACTATTTTTCATCCCTTGTATTTAATTATTTTCAAATAATAGTTACTTTCTGCAATTTGTCTTTTATTATTATTTAAATAATAGTTACTTTTCACAAACTATACTCTACATTTATCCCAGGTCTGCACTACACACTCATCAATGAATCCATTATTAAACAATTCAAATCTGAGGGGTCCAGAGTGCGGGTAAAGGCACTCGCCTGAGTGCATCATGCGCTGTTAGGGGCGGGAAATTCAATTTCCTTATTTTAATTTGTGAGAAAAGTCATGCTGTTCAATAGACAATAGATAATATTGGGAAGGTAGCAGCTGTACAAGCGAAGCAAAACTAAAAACAAGATAAAATGAAGAAGCAGCCTTGAGCTGAGAAAATATTTCAATCTGCTACATAAGCACCTCAGAATGTATTTACTCAATAGCTGTAGCTCACCCCCATTCAGACAGAACTTAACTAACTACACAGAAGCAATATATCTCTATAATAATCAATAACTGCTATAATAAAGCAACATTGAATAATTAAATTGTAAATAAGAGACATTGTGTTTCATAATGATGTCATATTTGTTTGACATATTGCAATATCCGAAATGTATGAGAATATCCATTCATCCATTATCATAACCACTTATTCTTTTAGAGGGTCACGGTGAGCCAGAATCTAACCCAGCAGACACAGGGCGCAAGGCAGGACTGGAAGGGACGCCAGTCCATCATAGGGCACCACACACACACACAGACACACTCACACACACACACACACAGGGCAATTTAAAGTGACCAATCAACCGGAACAGCAGGTCTTTGGACTGTGGGAGAAAAACTGAGGACCTGGAGAAAACCCAAAATGCGAACACATTGGGGAGAACATACAAACTCCACACAGACCCAGAATCGAACCCAGGACTCTGGAGCTGTGAAGCAGTAGCGCTAACCACTACGCCACCATACCGCCCCCTGTCTGTGAATATATTTCAAAATATATACAATATGTCTTTCAAAAACGGAATAAGGTAAAAAAAAAACTATACTATATGTTACGGAAGCGTATTGCTGCCACACATAAAAAAATGTATCACGTAATTACGTGTTAGGGAATTATCACGTTCTTACATGATAGGGAATTATCATGTTCTTACATGATAGGGAATTATCATGTTCTTACATGATAGGGAATTATCACGTTCTTACATGATAGGGAATTATCACGTTCTTACATGATAGGGAATTATCATGTTCTTACATGATAGGGAATTATCACGTTCTTACATGATAGGGAATTATCATGTTCTTACATGATAGGGAATTATCACGTTCTTACATGATAGGGAATTATCACGTAATGTGATAGGGAATTGACACATAATAAGAACAAACTGAACGAGCATACAGCCTCGATCGTATTATTTAATTTAATAATATCTACACTTTGGAACTTACTTGTTGTAAAGGATTGTCAGCAGCTCCTGTGAGCTTCCACGAGGTGTTAGTTCCCTATCATGTAATTAAGTGATCATTTTTTTATGTGTGGCAGCAATACGCTTCTGTAAATATGTTGCAAGTTTAATACACTGTGTATTGATATTCACTGGTTGCCTACAAGGGCTTGAGAGAAGGCCAAATTGGGAGTGAGTTATTGAGAGTGAGACAAGTTGAGAGGATTTCTCTGGTTCCTTACGAGGCTTGAGAGGGGGTGAGATTTGAGAGTTTAGAGTGAGATGAGTTTGAGAGGGATGGCGAGATTGAGGGATGGAGTTTGGGAATGGTGCTTAGTAACATTGAGGTTAGATACTGATAGCAGGACGGAATAGGGTAGACGAAGAGTTTTCCCTTCTCGTCGGGTCAAGCAGAATCCTCTGGCTGCTGGGCGACGTAGAGAGGGAGACATGAGAAGAGCAAAGGATTAGATATAAACACTTTCAACTGGTTCAGGCAGCATCCTCTGACTGCTGGGCGACATAAAAGTGAGAGAGAAAGAGCAAAGTTTAGACACATAACATACAACAAATCTGACTCTCGCTCCCGACGGGCCAGGCAGCATCCTCTGGCTGCTGGGCATTTAGTGGAGCAAGAAACAGAAACAGGGGACAAACAGGACAAAAGGACAGATCTTTCGCAACTCAGTGCAACATCAGACAGCTAAGCTGGCAGCTGGGCAGCGTGGACAGTTTAGGAAAAGTGTCTCGGGTCCGTTTAGAAGAGATGAAAACAGAGAAACCCCCCCTCGGTCGGGGCCCGCTCGGCAGGTGGAGGCACGGCCTACTGCATGAGGGGGCTGAAATGGTCCTGGACCTGAAATGGAAGAGAGGAGATTGGACAGCAAGGTTGAGGCCTGGAAGGCTTAGCGCATAAGCAGCAGAAGAATAGGATGTGGCCAGGGGTCCCCTCAGGCCGGCGAGGAACAGCCGGGCGGCAGTGGTTGAGACGAGAGGCCAACCCGAGACTCACTTCCCCCCCAAAAGAGGACCCCCAGTTCCCCGCAAGAACCGCACCATGGGATAGAAAAGAGATAGCAGAGCCGCACACATTAACAAAAGCTACAAGAAAAAGAGAAAAGACAAGAGATGTTAGTAAACAACCTATGCCTATAAGCCGTCCGCACTGTGGAGACGAATCCCCCCCTGTTGGGAGGAAGACTCTGGTGGGCCTGGCAGAGAGGGCGCCCCCCCACTCCAGGCAAGCTAACGAGTGCTTGTTGAGCTGTTGCGATGTCTGCAGAGGATGATATAATATAAAGTTCAACAGCTGAAGAGGTCCCGCGCCCCATAGACTTAATCAAGTGTTGATTGATTTCTGCCCTGGCCGAGGAGGTAGCTGCTCCGATCCAGAATTAATGGGGGGAGAAGTTGTTCAAAGAAAGCCCGATCTGTGACAAGAGGGTGGATAAACAGGATGAGAACCAGTGTCGAGAGAGGAGAGGAGATAGATTGAAGGCGAAATTGATAATGAATGCCTGCTAGGTAGCATCTAAATAGAGGAGGGGGCTAAATGTAGAGATAGCCTGAGTTGAGTGATGAATGGGGGGGAGATGCTGTAGGTTGTAAAAGGTATGAGATATCCGATTTTGCTCGCAAAAGTGAGTAAATGAAGACCAGGCAGTCGAGTAGTATGAACGGGTAGATGGGGTGAGAGCGTCCTCCATGAATCCACGTGCTGATTGAAGGAGGCTGGCAAGAGAGTTATTCAGTTGACTATTGTCTTGCTGTAGGGTGGTACGAGCAGAGGGTTGGGGTCTGATCCTGGGACCAGGTTGCGGAACTTCTGGATCTTGATGTAACTGTCTGTTTTTGAAGCCCTGATGAATGGAGGAAGTTATTTCCGGGGACTTGAGTGAGGTCAAAGTGCCACAGGCTGATGGCTGGGAAACTGGAGATTCCAATGAGATTGGTTGTCTTGATGGAGAGGAGGATGCAAGAGTCTCAGGTGGACCTTCAGGATTGAAAGGAGTGGGGGGGGGCGGAGGAGGAACTGATGCTGGATACCAGAGAGAGAATTCCTGATGGAGGAAGGGGCCAGGTTAAAGGATAGCCTGAGGTCTGTGATAAAGGCGAGGAGGTGCTGAAGGTTATAGGTGGTGAGAGAGGTCCTATTCTGGGCACAGAATGTGGTGAAGGAAGACCAGGCAGGAGAATAAGAAGAGTGAGTGGAAGGGGCGAAGGCATTCTCCCTGAAGCTGCAGGCCAACTGAACGAGGCCGAGAGTGTGGAGTTTAGTGGAACACCAGTTGATTGAAAGGAGGAACTTGCCGCAGGTTGGGGTCTGCTTGTGGGACCAGGCTGTGAAACTTGTGGACCATCACACAACTGCCACCACGTTTAAAACTGGGCAAGGTGTAATATTCTGTAGTAAAATTACTACAGCTGGCCAAAGTCCAGTATCTGGGTGCACGGAATGGTTCACAAGACCTCATGGTTGAAATGATTTAACGCTCCAAAGTCTATCCATTGAATTCCCCTTAATGTCCTGGTAACTCTTGTTTTTTTCCAACCAGTAAATCAACTGGTGCTGTCACAGTAAGTTCACAGAGTGCACTATGTTCCTTCAGGAGTCCTACAGAGGACGTGCTTCACAAGAGCTGTTAGACATAGTACTTCCATAGTCAGGTCATAGAATAGACAGAGCAGCCTTTTCTGAGGGTAGAGATTAAAGAGTGAAGGATGTCTATTGATATAGGGAGCCAGGAGGGAGCAGCGGGGGGGGGGGGGGGGTGTTGCGCTTGCGGAATTTCTCAGTGTCAAGCAAACTGATGGGATGGATAGGAGTGTTGGAGAAGGGATGGAGTTGAGGCAGCAGAAAGATGGCTACAATCCGTTGCTCATTAAATCGGAATGGGATGCATTTTGTTTTGAGTGCAGAAAGTTTTCCATCCAGTGGTAAGTGAAGATTTGGTCGCTGGGGCTAAGGGTGTGGCCATGTAGTGATGAGTAGATTGCAGAAGGTTGGAGAGTGTTGTATTTAGTTGAATGGCAGATGTTGGTGTTGCAGAGTTTGATGAGGGCTGAGGTGAACAAATATATTAAATTGACTGCTGAGTTGTTTCTGGAAATGAAGGCAGACAGATGAGATGCCGATCATCCTGTGTTATATTAATACGGGATCGATCAGCAGTTTGCTACCATCATGTCTGTTTGGAATAGAAAAGGTGAACTCATAATCAGAGATTCCAGTCATTCTCCTAATAGTGGAACTCCTTAATTCATAAATCAAAACAGATTTCCAGTCTTGTAGCATGTATTACAGCTTGTAGTATCTGAGAGGATGAGCGGACATATGACTAAATTGCTGAGGAAGTCAAGTGCGCCATATATATATATTAGATCCAGGTATTGGAGGAAAGCTGAAGCATTGGAAGCTCTGCAGGAGACCAGTTGCAGATTTAAACAGTAGCACATCTGAAGAGGGAGCCGAGATTTGCTGTAATGAGGAGATATTTACAGTAGAGGCAAGATCTGCTGAACGGGCAGAGATCTGAGGGAATAAACGATGGAATGCTGTCAGTAGTGTGCAGTGGCCTGCTGTATAGAGCAGACAGCTGCTGAGTGGGGTGGAAATTGGTATTTGAGAGTTAAGGCGTTTTTATATGATGTCGGAGATGGGGCTGCCTTTGGGCAGAAATGAAGAATGCATAGATCTGAGGCCGCTGCAGAACCTGAGAGGATGAGAATGCGTTCCTCAGAGGCTGCTGCAAAACTTATTGATTTGAGCAGGAGCAGTCTAAGAGTGTATTGTCTATTTGTGGGGTAGGAGGACGCTTTGACTGAAATGTTGATAATCATAGGACATAGTTTCCATATGTGCCTGGTAGCTCAAATTGAATGAAATGGACTTTGAAAGTTGTATTAAGTGCCTTGATGAAGTTGGGGGTAAATGAGGAAGTGCAAATCCGGGAACAAGAAGGTTGCAGGAATGGCCTGATGCAGGGAAGCTGGAAAATTAATGTGACGGTGGATTCTTAACATCTCAGAAAGCTGATAAGCTTGGCTTCATGACCAGGTCCTCGAGGGGAGGGGTTTGGATTTGAAAAAGTCAAGTTAATATATGTAGCAAAAGAGGTTGAGGCAGGAGGGGACTGAGAATCCCTCGGAATGACAACGAACTGCAGGAATTGATAGAAAGTTTGGAGTGTGCGAGATTCGCAGCGATAGCAAATCAGCTTAAATTATGTAGAGCTTGTGGTATTATGCTGCCATCTAGAGGTCGTGATTAAAATTGAAACTATTGGCTTCAGTGAAGCAGGGTAGCATATATTTGGTTATTGCGATTAAAATCCTCGTCTGTGTATAAAACATTTGTTTTAGAACAGTATATAAGTAAGTTAACGTAGGTCTAGAAGAGGAGTCTGCAGTATTTAGATGTCACAATTCGGTGAGCTGAAGCTCTCATGTTGCAAAGCGCAGCAGCAGGAGCCAGAAGATTGCAGTCGTGAGGCACAGGCTCGCATTGCCTGTTACAGCTGCCTGGTCACCATGGCAACTTACCACTCCCAGTAGTCACTCGATGAGGCGTTGCCGTGGTAACCATGGTCTGTGAGGCGCCGGTGGGGAAGAGTTGCAGTACCGCAGTGACATAAGAACATAAGAACATAAGAAAGTTTATAAATGAGAGGAGGCCATTCAGCTCATTTTGCTCATTTGGTTGTTAGTAGCTTATTGATCCCAGAATCTCATCAAGCAGCTTCTTGAAGGATCCCAGGGTGTCAGCTTCAAAAACGTTACTGGGGAGTTGGTTCCAGACCCTCACAATTCTCTGTGTAAAAAAGTGCCTCCTATTTTCTGTTCTGAATGCCCCTTTATCTAATCTCCATTTGTGACCCCTAGTCCTTGTTTCTTTTTTCAGGTCAAAAAAGTCCCCTGGGTCGACATTGTCTATACCTTTTAGGATTTTGAATGTTTGAATCAGATCACCACGTAGTCTTCTTTGTTCAAGACTAAATAGATTCAATTCTTTTAGCCTGTCTGCATACGACATGCCTTTTAAACCCGGGATAATTCTGGTTGCTCTTCTTTGCACTCTTTCTAGAGCAGCAATATCCTTTTTGTAATGAGGTGACCAGAACTGAACACAATATTCTAGGTGAGGTCTTACTAATGGTCTTACATTACTTCCCTTGATTTAAATTCAACACTTCTCACAATATATCCGAGCATCTTGTTGGCCTTTTTTATAGCTTTCCCTAGATGAAGACATTTCTGAGTCAACATAAACTCCTAGGTCTTTTTCATAGATTCCTTCTTCAATTTCAGTATCTCCCATATGATATTTATAATGCACATTTTTATTGCCTGCATGCAAAACTTTACACTTTTCTCTATTAAATGTCATTTGCCATGTGTCTGCCCAGTTCTGAATGCTGTCTAGATCATTTTGAATGACCTTTGCTGCTGCAACAGTGTTTGCCACTCCTCCTATTTTTGTGTCGTCTAAAAATTTAACAAGCTTGCTTACTATACCAGAATCTAAATAATTAATGTAGATAAGGAATAGCAGAGGACCTAATACTGATCCCTGTGGTACACCACTGGTTACCTCGCTCCATTTTGAGGTTTCTCCTCTAATCAGTGCATTCTGTTTTCTACATGTTAACCACTCCCTAATCCATGTGCATGCATTTCCTTGAATCCCTACTGCGTTCAGTTTGAGAATTAATCTTTTATGCAGGACTTTGTCAAAAGCTTTCTGGAAATTTACATAAACCATGTTGTATGCTTTGCAATTATCCATTGTCGATGTTGCATCCTCCAAAAAATCAAGTAGGTTAGTTAGACATGATCTCCCTCTCCTAAAACCATGCTGACTGTCTCTTAGGATGTTGTTACCATATAGGTAATTTTCCATTTTGGATCTTATTATAGTTTCCATAAGTTTGCATATAATAGAAGTCAGGCTTATTGGTCTGTAGTTACCTGGTTCAGTTTTGTCTCCCTTTTTGTGGATCGGTATTACGTTTGCAATTTTCCAGTCTGTCGGTACAACCCCTGTGTCAAGAGACTGTTGCATGATCTTGGTTGGTGGTTTGTAAATAACTTCTTTCATTTCTTTGAGTACTATTGGGAGGATCTCATCCGGCCCAGGGGATTTGTTTATTTTAAGAGCTCCTAGTCCCTTTAACACTTCTGCCTCTGTTATGCTAAAGTTATTTAAAACTGGATAGGAACAGGTCGACATGTGGGGCATGTTGTCCGTGTCCTCCTTTGTAAAAACCTGTGAAAAGTAATCATTTAATATATTTGCTATTTTTTTTCTTCATCTATGATTTTGCCATTTGTGTCTCTTAGACATTTAACCTCCTCTTTGAATGTTTTCTTGCTGTTATAATATTGGAAAAACATTTTGGAATTGGTTTTAGCCACCTTAGCAATATTGATTTCTATCTCTCTCTTGGCCTTTCTAAATTCCTTTTTGTCTTGTGTTTGCAGTTCCAAGTACTCTTTCTGTGTACTTTGTTTATGATCCCTTTTAAATGCTCTGTGAAGTGCCTTTTTTCGCTGAATATTTTTTTTTTATTGATCTGTTAAACCATTTTGGCCATTTTGTTTTAGATTTTGATTTGTCTACTTTTGGGATGTAATTGTTTTGCGCCTCTAGTACTACATTTTTGAAAAACAGCCATCCTTTTTCTGTGGATGTTTTCTCTATTTTACTCCAATCTACTTCTGTTAGTCTCTGTTTCATACCTTCATAGTTTGCTTTTCTAAAATTGTAAACCTTAGCTTTAGTCATTACTTTTGGGGTTTTAAAAATCACTTCAAATGAGACCATGTTGTGGTCTGAGTTTGCCAATGGCTCTCTGACCTCTGTTTTAGTTATTCTGTCTTCGTTATTTGAAAAGACTAAATCAAGGCATGCCTCCCCTCTAGTCGGTGCCTTGACAAATTGCATTAGGAAGCAGTCATTTGTCATTTCCACCATTTCAGTTTTGTCCATCGTGCTCCCCACCGGGTTTTCCCATTTTATATGGGGGAAGTTGAAATCCCCCATTAGTATGGCTTCTCCTTTGCTACACACATTTCGAATGTCATTGTATAACAGATTATTTTGCTCGGCATCTGAATTTGGCGGTCTATAGCATGCTCCTTTTATTATGCCTTTTGAATTTTTGTCCATTATTCTGA
This sequence comes from Acipenser ruthenus, assembly GCF_902713425.1. Classification (NCBI taxonomy): domain Eukaryota; kingdom Metazoa; phylum Chordata; class Actinopteri; order Acipenseriformes; family Acipenseridae; genus Acipenser; species Acipenser ruthenus. The sequence goes on from NC_081227.1 coordinate 10,317,398, forward strand.
CCCATATTGATTCTGCATTGTTTTCTTTGTCCAGATTTAACACCTGGGCTTCAAGACTATTTCTTATGTATAGCGCTACCCCTCCACCTCTTATGTCCTGCCTGTCTTTCCTATACAGTGTGTACCCACTAATATTATATTCGTCTCCATCACTCTCAGACAACCACGTTTATGTAAAACCTATCACATCGTATTTACTTGTTAGTGCAGTAACTCTAACATTTTGTTTCTGAGACTTCTAGCATTAACCCTTTGCGGTCCATTGTCGGACTGGGTCCGACATTGCAATTATTCCTCACAGGTCCTTTGTCGGACTGGGTCCGACATCATTATAGCAACGCAATAAACGGGTGTTTAGTCGTTTTTTCTCCGGAAAAAGCCGAGAAAACCATTCAATTGCTGAGTGGTAGCGACAGCAGCCGAGACAAGTCGGAAAAAAAAAAAAAAAAAAAAAAAAGGCGTATTTCATGAATAGTCATACATGGTATCAGGTATCAGATAATGGGCGTTCATAGTAAACAAGCTGGCTAAGTGCGTCAGTGCACTGAGACTAGCATGGACATTTGCAGAGCTTTTTTCAGATGTTATAGTAATAAAATAATGACTTGGATCGCATTATTGAGGAGTTTGGTGATAAAACGAGTGATCTGGAGATGATCGATCGGTATGTACGACTATTATTATTATTATTATTTATTTCTTACATAGCTGAACGCTATAGCAAACAAAAGGGTGGGGCGGGGCTGGAGATGCCTAGTGTGTGCTTTGTTGATGTGCAGGGCCATTTAAACCCGTTTGACTGTGAAAAAAAATACTTTTAAACAGCGCATATAAAATTAACTGCGCGTGTGAAAATTAATTAGACCTGGCGTGCCTGATGCGCGATTAATAAATGGACCGCAAAGGGTTAAGATTAATGCATTTAATGGCTGTCTTACCTGAGTTGTTGCCCTTGTTTTGATGTGGTCTCCCTTCTGTTTTTTTTGTTTTCTCCCCCTTCCTTTCTAGTTTAAATGCTTCTGAACCTCCTCAAGGATTCTTTCTCTGAGTAGAGACTGGCACTGCGCTTTGAACGGTGTTGCATCTGGGATGGAGACTGGATGGGGCAGGAAAGACTAACATTGGAGCTCCTGCAGAAAAATGGAAAAGCTGAATGATAAAAAGAATCGCCTGAGCAGGTAGGAAAATAGCTGATACTATCTTGTTAGTGCTGAGCAGAGAACTGGCCTGCAGTGTAAGGAGTGAACAACAAAAAACAAACACAGACAAGGAGGCGGAAATAGTGCTGGGTTAAAGTAGAAAAGAGAGAGCGATAGACAGGAGGAGCAGCCAATAACATATGTGGAGCAGCGCTGGCCATGCCCTAATAAATGACGAGACGAGCGCTGCATTGTGTGATTGGCTGGAAATGCTGAATGAGGCTGAACTGGGATCAGCTTCCACCCGGAAGAGATCAGCGGATGCTTACCGTACAGAACGCCACGGAGGGAAGGTAAGACTAGCTAAAGAAAAGGACTTAGCGCAAAGCCCTCTACGGCATCCCCCGAATTATACCTAAAGACTGTAATCAGACAAAAATAACTTCTGCTATACGTTAATGTATTTAATGCATGGTTGAAAGCCCATCAACAGCCAATCAGCGTGCAGCATGTGTATATTCAGTTTTATAAATTAAATGAATAGTGTGGCAACTGCCACCCAATACTTACTTATGACTGGGTAACAGTTATTTTTTTCAAAAACTTGAGCCCAGTAATCCTGGGATGAAAATATTTGAACTATTTTTAACATGTCACTGTAAAAAAAAAAACAAGTGATTAAAGCTTAAAGTCTCCTGAATTCAAAGTAGCTTTACTCCTGTCCTTGTGAGCATTTTATCAAAAAATAAATACATAAAATGACACCTCCTGCAAAGCAGTTTTATTTCTAGGATTTTTGCAAATATTTAAATATTTTGAAATAATATTGAATTGTGAAAACAACAAATCTTTGAATATTTTGAAATACTGTTTACTTTTGGAACATATATTTGAATAGTTTAAAATGATAATAATAAATAACAACTATGAAAAAAGGTCAATCATTTTATTTTTCAATGTAAGTATTTGTCCCAGGTCTGGAGCCTAGTTTACTAATTTGTCATCACAGTCCAGAAAATTGTGAGCAGTTTAATTATTAATTATTATTTAAATATGCCAGTTACCTTTACCAAGAACATATTGTCTTTACAGTTTAAAAATCAACATTGTTATCATATGAATAGATGCAATGCACAGCACACACACAAACACACACACACACACACACACACACACACACACACACACACACTGCTTCTGTGTACCACACTGGGCTGCATACCTGATTGGACTGGACAGTACATATATAGGTCCCATCCTGAAGAGTCACAGCACACTCTCTCCAAGAGGCCTGGTTTCCAGTTTCCATTCGCTCTTCAGTGACAGTGTGTGTTAATGCATAATGATGGGGTTTGTGTGTGGAATGCTTATCCTGCTCACTCTGCCTGCCCTGGCTTTGACTATTGTAGTAACATCTAAACCACAATTTGAAGTATTTTGTTTGCGTACACCAAAGGGAGGCGTCTGTCCTACAATACTTTTTGATCCAACCAATCCAAATCGTTACAAGATGATCAGTCAACAAAGAGAGAACCGCTTTGGGGCTTTTGTGACTCTTTATGACACACGTAACAGGATTCCAGTGTTTTCATCATATGATATCCAGTTCTTTCGGGAGGTACCTGAAGCACAGTCCACCTGGTATATTGAACCTCAAGTGAGTTTGCTTTATTCATTTATTTTTGTTTAGATAATTTCAGAGGAACACAATGTTTATATTAGGGGTAAACTGTTTGTCAAGATGGATGAGCAGTTCTGGGTGTTCATTAAAACTTGTAGGAACAAAAATATGTTTTACATTTAATAAGTAATGATATAATATATATATATATATATATATATATATATATATATATATATATATATATATATATATATATATATATAGCATGGTGGTGTGGTGGTTAGTGCTGCTGCCTCCTCACAGTTCCAGGGCCCTGGGTTTGATTCCGGCCTCAGGCGTCTGTCTGTCTGTGCTTGCATTGTGGGTTTTCTACAGGTACTCCAGTTTCCTCCCACAGTCCGAAGACATGTTGTTCAGGTTGATTGGTCACTCTAAATTCTAAATTGCCCTTTGTGTGAGTGTGTGTATGTGTGTGTGGTGCCCTGCGATGGACTGGCGTCCTGTCCAGGGTGTAGTCCCGCCTTGCATTACCTTGTGCCTGCTAGTTTAGTCTCCGGCTCACCGCAGTGACCCTCTAAAAAAAGGATTAAGCAGGTTTAAAAATGAATGCATGGATGGAAGTGACTTCACATTCCAGAGCAGAATAAAAAAAATCATGGTAAGAAATTCAGCTTTAGTTTTTAGCAAATGGCTACTTTATGGAAAATGCTTAATATTAATGCTTTATTTTCAGTTCTTTTATCAACAGTTAAATTCTGGATACCAACAATTGCTGATATCCAGAAATTAATTGTTGATATCAAGAATTTAATTTTTGATATCACACACTGAGTTGTAGATTGGATTGTAGAACATTTCAATTCTTGATATCAGAAATGAAGGATTAAATGTTAAAACAGCTTGCCATACTGTCCCAACATTCACCTGAGAATGAATGTGTCTCCCCACTGAGGATCTGCCACACTTCTGACTCTTCCCCTATTTGCTCTCCTCACTCCTGCACTCCTCTTTATCATCTCTATCTCTCCATTCTCTGGGTCTCTCTTTCTCCTCTTGATCTGTTCCTTCTCTCTATCACACTCTGTGCTGCATGTTCTTAACAAAACAAGTGATTTCTCTGGATCTATACCATCTCTCTTTCTTTCTGATGCATGTGTCTCTTCAACTCTATTTCATACATTTTATTCCTGCATCAATCAAGTCAATCAAGCAATAAATCAAACCTCTCATTAAAAATGTGTGTTTCACAGCTTGACGATCCCAGGGGGGGATCTTATTACCAGAAACCTCAATACCCACCACCGGTGCAGAACTTGGGAGTATTTCAGGCTGTGGATGAAGACTATGAAGGTTCTGGATATGACAAGGGCCAACTGCTCTCTGTGGTGCATGCAGACAGAGATGTGAACACCATCTTCACGCTCACCAACACAGTACCCATGGACAGAGGTCTGAACCAAGTCTGGTGGAGAGACATGGAACTTGCAGTTAACAAATATATGGATAACAACTGCACCAAAGGAGGGCAAATGGTACCAAGGCCATTGTTCGCTGTGACCGGAGCTGTTCCGGGTGGCCGTATGATCGGTAATGGTAGGGTTAATGTGCCTGAGTATCTGTGGACGGCTTTTTGTTGCCATGATAAAATGTTGCGTCAGTGGGTGTCTAAGGCTCACCTCGCTCCTAACGACAACAGCGAAACTGTCCTAGAAATGAGCTTGAGAGAGTTAGAAATGATCTTGAATGAACAAACTGTTTATAGTCAGAATTATGAACCATTTGTTATATTCGGTGAAGAGTGCTATACTGACATTAACAGCACTCACATTTATTCTCATCAGAGAATCTAAAAAAGTCCTTCCTCTTTTAATCCTCCTATTATGTTGAGAATTTCGGTACATCTGTTATGTTTCGAGTCATATTGACCCAATGCAATTTCAAACAAATTCAAACAGCCTTCAATTAAATAAATGTTTTGATTTGAAAAGGTTTCACTTTTTAGGCTAAATATGAACTTAAATAGTTTTCTACAAGCCTAAAGATACTAATTATTTTTATACAGTTCCACTAAAATGGAAGCAAATGATCTGAACATTCTGAACAACAACCACTGCAGCTGAGACTCCAGGCAGTATATTTCTTTTGTTTTCTTTGTTTATAAATACCTCCAGACAGGTGCAGCAATTTGCAGATATAATAAAACAAATAGAATAATAATACAATAACACATACAAGAAGTTTATTTTATTGCTGCACACAAATCTACATAGATAAAAGCTCTGGGTCATAGTGACCCGAAACATCTCAAAGGTTCTGTTTTCAGTGTATAAGTTCATTACCTCAACTTAGGAAAAGTCAGAAAATGTTATACAGAAAAACAAAAGGGAAATGGCATTTAAGCTAAGCGGAAACTAGTGTCGGGTCAAATAGACCCGAAACATAATAGGAGGATTAAGGTCAAATTAAAACATGCTGACTCTGTTGTAGCACCAAACAACAGATAAACCAATGTATAATAGTTTAGTTGCAAACGGCTGACCAAATTAGCTAAATCATTCAAAATTAAATACAAAAAAAAAGATTTGAATATGATTTGTTCCTTGATTGTGATTATTGCTAATGCTTCTTAAAAGCATGTCATCTCCAGGCTGAAGGAAATGTGAGGGCTTGAGACTGTGGAGTTTGCACGTAAGAGAAGGGGTTGCAAATAGATTATGCTGATCACTGTTTTACTGAATGCCTGTGTGAACTATTTTCTTTCGCTTCTCTTTCACCATTAATCCAGTTTCACATACAAGCAAGCACAAATCATTGCTTTTAAACTAATCTGAAGAAATAAAACTGCTTTGAAGCATTAATTCATTGTGTTGTGTTTTTCAGTTTACACTTCCAAGCCTATTATTATTGCCAGGATTATTAGGTGCACCAGCCATTTTCATAAAAAGAAAACCACTGGATGAAAACTCAGGGAAATTTTTATGGCGGTAGACACCTATGGGAAGTTGACCCACAAGAAAAGTAGATGTCAGAGGTCACATGGTTTGGACGCTATATTGGATTTTGTGGCGCAGTTTCAAAAGTCTTCCTGTCAAAAACAGAGTACCCTCATGGCCTTGAATATGTTTTGTTCAAGAGAGGTTCATTGGTCAACTAAGTTATTCACACCTTAATCAATAAAATGCAATTAACTTTGGACAGAAATGTTTTTTGCGATATCTAACATTGATAGTCTTACAAAGTTTCATGTTTGCATGTATTTATGCAAAGAAAACATTACGTACACTTGTTTTGTTTTGCTAAAAACAACTTTTTGTTACACTGAATCAAGGGTACAAATAACCCTGGAGGCAGCTGTATTAAAATGCAAGGTGTCATACGGGACAGAGTCACTCCCTACATTTTAATAAACTTTTGCATTTGAACTTTAGGTAAGGTCAGAGGTCATTTACATGGACATATTTCCAACCATTATCATAATCGCTTATTCCTTTAGAGGGTCACTGCGGTGAGCCGGAACCTAACCCAGCAGACACAGGACACAAGACAGGACTACACCCTGGACGGGACACCAGTCCATCGCAGGGCACCACACACACACACTCACACTCACACAGCAGGCAATTTAGAGTGACAAATCAACCTGAACAGCATGTGTTTGGACTGTGGGAGGAATCCGGAGTACCCGGAGAAAACTCACAATGCAAACACATTGGGGAGAACATGCAAACTCCACACAGACAGACCCCCTAGGCCAGATTCAAACCTAGGACCTTGGCGCTGTGAAGCAACCGTGCTAACCACTGCGCCACCATGCTGCCTTTAGCCAGACTAGTGAAGGGAAATAAGCTACTATAGTATATGGTGTGAATACAAACAATGGATACATATTTTTACAGCTTTTTGATCTTCAACCGCTAGCAACTTTGACTTTTTACCTTTCAAAACTGTTTTTCACCTACCTCACCTGATTGCTAATCTCTCTGTATTTTAAAATTGTGGATTTTTTCAATTATACACCCAATTAAAAACGTACTGCTTTTTCTCAACTGAATTAAACTGTATGGATGAGTCCATATGAAAAGAATAGGAAAGTCCTACCTATAATTATTATTTATTATTATTATTTTGAAAATAACCTGGACGTGTTTCTCACTACGTTAACATGCAGGCAGTATTCAGGGGCCCGGTCCTACTGAAATATACGACAGAATCAGTGTTTCTATTAACATCGCATACACTACCTGTCGTATTCTATTGACCCAGCTGACCCAGCATAGGTGGTGTATAAATACCACAGACAGATCTCACAGCAATGTCATGTTTTAAACTTTCATAAACGACTGCTCTGATGCATGCAGTGTAGACTATTTAACGCCTAGACAACAATATTTACAAACACAAATAAAGTAGTAAGGAAATTATAGTTACTGTCACTTTGTGACCCATCCCCATGATTGATTGATTTATGACCACGAAGCCCCGCCCATTTTTCACACATATGCTGTCCAGGTGTCAAAACTACCCCTCCCCTTCAGCCCCCCTTTTTCTTTGCAATGTTAGGAATGTCATAGATTATAAAGTGTATGTAATATAGATTATTACAAAGAAAAGAAAGCCGGGTATTATTATAGATTAGTACATATAAAAGAAAATGTGTTTGCAATATTATAGTCTATTGCAAAGGAAAAGTGTATATATCTTTTGACATAGCACAAAAACTATCTAACATAATAACTACAGAGTTCAAAGAACTACCACTCACAGATATTCTCTAACATAATTACAAGTGTTATTATAGTGCAGAGAATTACCGCTCATGGTGTTCCTCTACAATAACTTTCATTATTATTGTGCAGAGAAGACCACTGCAAAGGTTTTGTACTAAACCAGTAACATTATAGACTGTTACAAAGAAAACTAACCGTAACTCAATAGAGAAAGTATACCAGAGGCCCTATTTGTCTTAGGACATTCCGCTGGTGGTGGGTATTTTTTCCCACAATTCAGCCACCTGAAATTTGCATACATGTATTACTATGCACATATTCTATTTCTTTACAAAAATTAAAATCCACGCTAACAAACACAGTCCACAACATTCTTCATATTATTAGGATTATTTTAAGACCAAATACCCATAATAAATAACCAAATAACCATAATAAGGCATAAGAAGCAACTAGTTATAGTAAAAATGAATATATTCTGACTATGGCTGAGAAAAAGACATTGTAATACTGAATTCTGAGAAAAAGACATTGTAATACTGAAGACTATTACTAAACATTAAAAAGAAAAGACAATGACACAGTATAGAAAATTACAAAGAAAAGAATACAAAGAAATAAGTGTTTACAATATTATAAATTATTGCAATGTGCACATATCTTTTGACAACACTGAAGGCCTGTAAAACAATAACTTTCGTTATTATCGTCCACAGAACGACCGTTTACGAAGTTTTCTTTTAAATGACAAATTACACCATTATTGTGCAAAGAGAATCAACGCTTACAGACAGGTACCATACTCAGAAAGTAACATTCTGAGTTATTGCACAGAAAACTAACTAACTCAGTAGTGAAAGTACACCAGGGTGTCCTATTTGTCTTAGGAGATGCAACTGGCGGTGGGCATTTTTTCCCACATATCAACCACATAAAATTTGCATACAGGTATGCCTATGCAACTATTCTATTTCTTTTAAAAATTAGTTTAGACGCTAACAATTACATTTTTTTGATCTTCAAAATTACCCAAATTTAGACACCCCCCTTTTCTGAAAAAGTGGACTGGTCTGGACCTGTTGAAAGGAACTAAATTTTGGCCAATTTTTTTGTCTTCATAATTTCGACGCCCTACAATTTTGAAAAAGCTTGCAGGTTAGGGTCAGGGTTAGGGTCAGGGGTTAGGGTTAGGGGTTAGGGATTAGGGTTTAGGTTTGGGGTTGGGGTTGGGGTTGGGGTTGGAGTTGGGGTTGGAGTTGGGGTTGGGATTGGGGTTGGAGTTAAGGTTATGTGAACAAGGCTTCAACTCCAGGGAAAGTATCAATAAATGACCAGTGTCACATACTTGACTTAAAATAAATGGTGTCAGAGTTTTATTTCATGACCAGAGGCCAGGGGGTGCATTTACATGACCAGGGGCATGGCCATCTTGAAGGAGCAGTAGGCTATAGACACCTCCTTGGAGGGGTGCTTAATTCCCGGGGTGTAAGGGGGTCCTTCCCCCTAGCCCCTTAAGGAGTGTTTATATGACCAGAGTCTCGGTCAGGACTTTGTTAGTCTTCGCCCCAAACGTCCACATGACCAGTTTTCATGTTTTAATGATGTTATCAGCAACATCAAAAAGAGAACATTTTGCACTGCCATATCCAAGTATTTTATTTGTTTTTACACATACTCATCATCTCAGAGACCTTGCACATTATCATATGCATTTTCACTCCCAAAATCTCTTGCTCCCCCATCAAAAACAGTGGATCTCATCTCACTACTTGGAGGCAAACTGGATAACGAGAGAGAGAGAGAGACACTGCTCTCCTCTCCTCCTTCCTGCTCATCATCCTGCTCAGATTCACCACTCTCATCCTTATTTTTGGATTTTTTGTTTTTTTGCTTAGTACAATCTCCCACTTCTCTTTTTTTCTTTTCTCATTTCCCTTGTCCACATCCATATCCTCAGTCCTACTAGCACCTCTCTGTTCACCCCTGGCAGAACTAGTACCAACTTCCTCCCCTTCCAGTACTACCCCCCCTCTCCCACCAGACACACTCCAATTCCTCCTCCCCCTCTCCACAACTGGAGCACTCCTCCCTCTCCCTACAGGTTCATCAGCATTCAAATTTACAGACTCCTTTGCAGCCTTGTCCACTTTTTCCCCATTCACACTGCCTTTTGACCCCTTTCCACCACTCACTCCAGGCTTATTCATTTCCCCAACCTCCTTATCCCCACTCATCCCACCTTTCTCTTCTCCAATCTCATTTCCCTTATTTACTCCACCCATCTCTCCACCAATCAGAGTCCCTTATTGCTTCATCTCCCTCTCCTCCACTCATAGAGGTCTCAGGCACAATCTCTATACTCTCAGACACACCTCCTCCAGTCGCATCAGAACAACAGCACATCAGCTCTACCATCCCCCTTCACCACACCACCCTCAATGGCTTTTTCCTCTGACTTGCCACTCTCCATAGAAAATGGAGATACAGCCAAATCACTAGACAAATCCACATTCAGGTTTACAGCAATGTGGTCATTTTTCTCCACCTCTGCATCCACATCTACATTTGCAATATCCTCAGCTTCCAAGCTAGTAGTCTTCTGGAGCTTTCCTGCTCTCACCTTGTTTACAAAGGTTTGTGGACAATCTCTAAACAAATGACCTTCCTCTCCACACAAGTCACATTTTCTTTTGCTTGTACATTCCATTGAAGAATGGCCCTCCTCCTTACACACTCCACAAACCTTCCTTTTTACACGCCACTGCCAGGTGTCCCATCTCCCCACACTTCCTGTACAGCTTTGGCTGGCCCTGATAATATACAAAACCTCTATCTGGTCCCAAAATTATATCTGAAGGAATGTGTCTAAAGCACCATACCCTCCATCACTGTAATAAGGCTGAACTAAAATCCTCCATGAACCATTCCAGATCCCATCTGAATCCACTACTTCAAAGTAGACCTTTTAACACTAGAGATGCCATGCAGGTCAGTTTTTACCCACTTGCATTTAAATCATATATATGTGTGTCCTGTTTTACTTTTCCTAAATATATGAATTAAATATCCTGATGGCGTTTTGATAGCCAGAATCGCAAAAATGATAGAACCGCCACATGGGTCAATGTGACCCATGCATTACAGTACATGTACTTTTTTTTTTTTAATATAACGGAAGATAATCTAATTTTTTTTTGTAAATGCAGCAAACAAGACACGCCTTTCTTTGTTTGTAGACTGATTACGAAACAGAGAGTGCTATGATTGTGGATTTATCAAGATGCTAACTCAGTGAAAACCTAGTTGCTTATTTTTCAATGTACCCGGGAGACGATCCTAAATTTTGTTCCAGAAATGCAACTGGGAATATCAGAAGGAATTATTTAATCTTGAAAGTAGTCATTTGGATTGGAATATGGCAAGCTGCACTTGGCAAACTGAAATGACAGGTAGCATAACAATTTATGTGCCTAATATGAAACGTGTGTTATATATTCTTTTTTTATATTACTTTTAGAAAAAAAACATTTCGGTTTTACAGTTTTGTTTATACAATAGTGTTCAAAGGAACTGCGTCTGTGTTTACAACACAGCTACTGCATTATTATTGTTATTATTATTATTTATTTCTTAGTAGACGCCCTTGTCCAGGGCAACTTACAGTCGTAAACAAAAATACATTTCAAGAATCACAGTACAAGTAATAATACAATTAAGAGCAAGATAAATACAATGACTTTGGTTCTAGCAAGTACAAGTATATGACAAAATATGATTCAGTAACAGAGCAGATAAGTGTTAGTGATAGTTACATCAGGATATAATTAAATGCAAAATACTGCAGATTAAATAACACTTGACAGGTTACAGTACTCTAAAGTACAAGATTAAATGCAGTAAAATAGGGGCAGATAAGAGCAAGTAAAGTGCATTTAAGGAAGAGTGTTCATAGGGAAAAAGAGGAGTTCTACAGGTGCTGTCTGAAGAGGTGGGTCGAGGAGGCGTTGGAAGGTGGTCAGGGACTGGGCAGTCCTGACATCTGTAGGAAGGTCATTCCAACACTGCGGGGCGAGGGCAGAGAAGGAGCGGGCTCTGGAGGCAGGGGAGCGTAGAGGAGGTACAGCCAGTCTTCTAGTGCAGGAGGAGTGGAGAGGTCAAGTGGGGATGTAGGGAGAGATGAGGGTCTGGAGGTAGCTGGGTGCAGTCTGGTCAAGGCATCTGTAGACTAGTACAAGAGTCTTGAACTGGATGCGAGCGGTGATCGGGAGCCAGTGGAGTGAGCGGAGTAGTGGAGTTGCGTGGGAGAAGCGAGGCAGAGAGAACACCAGGCGAGCAGCGGAGTTCTGGATGAGCTGGAGCGGACGCAGGGAGGCCAGCCAGGAGGGAGTTGCAATAGTCTAGGCGGGAGAGACGGGATGCAGGCACAGTCAGCTGGCAGATGCGTACACTTCTCCATAGAGTACAATGCAGCCATCATACCAGAAGTAGTGTTATGTCAGATTTGCACATACTCTTTTTATTATATATATATATATATATATAATATACTCTTAAACTCGGGAGACGTTCAGTGGACATAGATGTTTTGAACTCCTGTAAGTGGATTGTTCATGCACTGGGCTTGCAACGTATACAGATGACTTTTAATAATCAAGAAATTCATACAGACTCATTTGATTCGAAGCTTTAAAGAATCACAGTAGTATTAGTACCCCGTTGGTTTATTAAATGCTTAAAAATGGATTGAGTAGTTACAGACTATGTCAAATCCCAACTGACAGGCAATCTGGGAGGTCCAGTGCCTTAACAGGTATAATAGCATTAACCCTTTGCGGTCCTATGTCGGACCAGGTCCGACATTGCAATTGTCCCTTTCTGGTCCAATGTCGGACTCTGTCCAACATCATCAAAAAGACTAGTCGTTTTTTTTTCTCCGGGAAAAGCCGAGGAAAATCATTCAATGGCTGAGTGAGACCAATAAGAGCTGAGAGAAGTCAGGAAAAAAGGGGCGTATCTCATGAATACAGATAGCCCCGGCACCACATAGATAACATGGACATAAACATACAAGATAGGTGCTCTGCATCCAGCGCTCAAAGAATATCACAGACATTTGCAGAGCTTTTTTTCAGATGTTATAGTAATAAAATAGTGACTTGGATCATATTATTGAGGAGTTTGGTGATTTGAAGCGAGTGATCAAGTACTGAGTGTCCTGTTGATATGCAGTGTCTTTTAAACTTGTTTTACTGTGAAAAAATACTTTTAAACAACACGTCTAAAATAAACTGCACATGTGAAAATAAATTGGACCTGACACCCCTGAGACGCACTGAATAAATGGACCACTAATGGTTAATACTTCAATACATTTATGGTTGCAACATGCTTTGCGCAGTGGGGATTCAAGGAAATGCATGCACATGGATTAGGGAGTGGTTAACATGTAGAAAACAAAGTACTGATTAGAGGAGAAACCTCAAAATGGAGCGAGGTAACCAGTGGTGTACCACAGGGATCAGTATTAGGTCCTCTGCTATTCCTAATCTACTTTGATTTAGATTTTGGTATAGTTGAATGTATTTGTATTTGCTTGCGATTGTAAGTCGCCCTGGATAAGGGCGTCTGCTAAGAAATAAATAATAAATAATAATAATAAAGTAAGCAAACTTGATAAATTTGCAGACAACACAAAAATAGGAGGAGTGGCAAACACTGTTGCAGCAGCAAAGGTCATTCAAAATGACCTAGACAGCATTCAGAATTGGGCAGACACATGGCAAATGACATTTAATAGAGAAAAGTGTCTAGTATTGCACACTGGCAATAAAAATGTGCATTATAAATATCATATGGGAGATATTGAAATTGCAGAAGGAATCTATGAAAAAGACCTAGGAGGTTATGTTAACACAGAAATGTCTTCATCTAGACAATGTGGGGAAGCTATAAAAAAGGCCAACAAGATGCTCGGATATATTGTGAGAAGTGTTGAATTTAAATCAAGGGAAGTAATGTTAAAACTTTACAATGCATTAGTAAGACCACACCTAGAATATTGTGTTCAGTTCTGATCACCTCACTACAAAAAGGATATTGGTGCTCTAAAAAGAGTGCAAAGAAGAGCGAACAGAATTATTCCGTGTTTAAAAGGCATGTCATATGCAGACAGGCTAAGAGAATTGAATCTATTCAGTCTTGAACAAAGAAGACTACGCGGCGACCTGATTCAAGAATTCAAAATTCTAAAAGGTATTGACAATGTCGACCCAAGGGACTTTTTCGACCTGAAAAAGAAACCAGGTCCAGGGGTCACAAATGGAGATTAGACAAAGGAGCATTCAGAACAGAAAATAGGAGGCACTTTTTTACACAGAGGATTTTGAGGGTCTGGAACCAACTCCCCAGTAATGTTGTGAAGCTGACACCCTGGGATCCTTCAAGAAGTGCTTGATGAGATTCTGGGATCAATAAGCTACTAACAACCAAATGAGCAAAATAGGCTGAATGGCCTCCTCTCGTTTGTAAACTTTCTTATGTTCTTATGTTCTTATCTCCTCTGATAGTCTGTATGCTAATCCCCTGTGTTTATGATACCCCGCAAAGGTTTCTAAGCGGCAGGTCGCATGAGTTAAATCATTCTTCTCCAACAGCTGGTCGGCTCCTCTCGACAATCCCAGTTGCAATGACTAAATCTCCTGGTAAGTTTTATTTTGTATTGTCTTGGTGTTTTGAACCGCTGCTTTATACTGAATGATAATATATTAGTGTTTTATTTATTTTTGTACTTTTGTGGGGGCTGCATGCATGTTTGTCATATGGTGTTCGTCTATATTAAGATTTCTAAAAGAGATTTCATAGTATTTGTTTTTGCTGGGCCAATTTGTGTCAAATTATTTTTGTAATGAGCTTTGGTGGTGCTCATGTCGACCTTGTACATATTAAGCGATCTAAAATAGATTTGTTTAGTATCTATTTTTGGAGAGTATTTTAATTCTAATGATCCTGAAATATAAAGTTTTTTTTTTGTAATGGGGTTGCTGCTGTTCATATAGAACTTGTTCATATTAAGTGATTTAAAATAGATTTGTTTAATAGCTATTTTTGGAGAGTATTTTAATTCTAATGATACTGAAATCTAATCCTTCTTTATTTATTGTGAGGTGTTGCTGTTTGGTTGCTACATTCTGATCATTGCTTTATTTAAGTACTTTACTGTACTGATATCGGCGGTTTTGGAAATGTTTTTTTGTTACCTGACTGCTGTGTTTAAAGGATTTGCTTTATGATTATCTAAGGCCTAAGCAACTTTTAATTACTTGGATCCTCTGTTATTTTTTTATTTATAGGTGCTGATAATGTTATTGTGGACATGTAGATCAATCTTTCTGATCCTTTAATTGATGATATTATCAATGCCCCATACAGACCATCGCAAGTCAACCGGGTTACAGTGGACACAACACCCCTGTTAAACGGAAGAAGAGGGTTTTTGAGTGTACATCAACAACAACAGGGTATTCGAAGTAAGGGTGAGGTTTTTTTGTAATCTTATACAATGTAAAAAGTTATACGTTTTATTCACGATTCTTTTATAGATGATCGAGACATCAATGTAAACAGGCTCCGCGATCCAGACTCCTAAAGGATCATACATTGTAACAAACAAACACTTATGGTACCTGAAGTGTGTGTGTGTATATATATATATATATATATATATATATATATATATATATATATATATATATATAATCATTTCAGTAACAAAAATGTAATCTGGACTGAAAACTACCTGCTCTAGAATCACTGCATAACAACAAATTTATCATTTTTCTTTCTGTCCTCCCCTGCACCCTACCTAAACTACTCCCACTTCCCCCACCCCTGCTTGCAGTATAGACCTTATAGCTAATTCCCAGGCTCAGTGTGAGTGAGTCTGTCTTAACTCTTCTCTTCCCATCCTCCCCCACTTAGATATTCCCTCTCCCCCTGTTTCCTGTGTAGGTGAGAGCATACAGGATTTCACCAACTCCTCTGGCTCTGTGAGAGCAAGTCCTTCACTCTAATGTCCCTACCCAACCTCCCCTCCCTTTCCTCCCCCGTACTGTACCCCTCCCTACCACGCCCCTTCCCTTTATTATTATTCTCCTCATCCAACTTCTCCTTGCCCCTGGCATTGTGAGCTACTCTGATCACCATTTCCCCCCAGTCCCTATTCTAGACTCCTCCATGCCTTTCAGCACCCCCCTTACATTTCACATCCCTCTCCTTCCAATCTCTCCCTGCTGCAAAGTAATTAACCTGCGTCGCTCCACTCCTATCAACCTGATTTACCTTGGCCTTACAGTAAAACCTCCCCTCCTTTGTCATCACCTGACCTCCCCAATCCCTGAACCTCCCTCCCTTCACTCCTCAATCAAATTAGGCCTCTGGAACGCACGTTCAGTCTGCAACAAGTCCGCAGCCACCTTAGATGCTTTCCTTTCCCTCCACCTCGATGTCCTTGCACTCACAGAAACATGGATCACACCACATAACACAGCTACTCACGCAGTTCTCACCTCCTCAGTCACCTCTTTCTACCATACCCCCCACCCAGTTGGTACAGGCGGCGGTACTGGTCTACTTACGCCCTCCTCCTAGACCCCTGCCCCTTCTCCCCCCAATAACTACCACCTTCCTCTCTTTTGAGTACAAACTTACCTCATTTGTCTTCCCTCTCCGCATTACCTTGCTTGTGATCTATCGTCTCCCAGCTCTCCCTCCTCATTCTTTGACCATCTTGACTGCCTTCTTTCCTCCCTCCTCCCCCACCCTTTCATTCTCCTTAGCGATTTCAACCTCCACCCACATTGTTCCCCTATTGCTTCTGCCCTTCTCCCTCTCACCAACTCGTTTAACCTCCTGCTTCTCCCCTCCCCCTACCCACACATCTGGTAATACCCTGGACCTTATCTTCCTCTCCGGTTGTAAGGCATCAACATCCATCATAACTGCCCCTCGACCTCCCTCTGACCATTTTTCCTCACCCTCACCCTCTTCCTACCCCATCTCCCTCCCTTCACCCCCTTACCCTCATTCCCTGTCCTCCACCGTAATCTCTGTACCCTAGACACTGGTTCCTTGATCTCCCTCTCTTCCTCGTTGCTTCCCCCTATCTCTGACTTCTCTTCCCTTCACCCGGACTTAGCCTCTGCCACCCTGTCAACTGCGCTATCCTCTTCCCTTAACTCCCTAGCACCCCCACGCCCTTATTCTCTTTCTCTTAGGCCTCCTCAACCATGGCTTACCCCTTCCCTTAAAACTGACTGACATTTCCTGCGTCGGGCGGATCGACTCACCTTTGAACCTCAAAGCCTACCGCTCCCTCCTATGCAATTTTCACTCTGCTCTGGAACTAGCCAAACACGAATACTTCCAAACCCTCATCACTGCTCTGGCCCCCCATCCCCGTCAGCTCTTCTCAACCCTCAATAAGTTACTCTGTCCCCCTTCCTCATCCCAATCTCCTTCCCTCCCAACCCTCACTGCTACTGATCTCTGTGATTACTTTACCACCAAAATTAGTACTATTCACCTACACCTGACTCTGCCCCAGACTAGCCCCCACCTCCAGCTTCCCATCCCACCTCCTCCTGCTCCTAATGCCCTCTTTACTGCTTTCCTTTCCACGTCCTTACCTGAACTCTACTCCATTATTGCCAAAGCTCACCCTACCTCTTCCCCCCTGGACCCTTTCCCTGCCTCCCTCATACCCCCACTCCTCCCTCTTATCCTCCCTTACCTAGACTCCCTCTTTAACTCCTCTCTCTCCACTGGTATCTGTCCTGCCATTTTCAAATCAACTACCATCATCCCTCTGTTAAAAAAAACCCTCTCTCGACCCTGCCTGCCCTGTTAATTCTCCTCCCATATTTCTCTAAAATCCTTGAGCGTCTAATCCACTTGCGCCTATCACACAACATATCCGCTAATTCACTTTACCCCCCGATTTCAATCTGGTTTCCATCCCTTCCATTCCACTGAGACCGCCCTTCTCACTGTCCAGAATCATCTGGCCAACTCCTCCCATGCTGGCCTCTCATCAATTCTCATTCTCCTTAATCTCTCCTCTGCTTTTGACACAGTTGATCACCCCATCCTTCTCTCCACTCTTTCCAACCTCGGCATCTCTGGCACACCCCTTGATTGGTTGCAGTCCTACCTATCTACACGCACCTCTGCTGTTGCTTTCAACAGCCTCACTTCCCCCCACCCCCCCTCCCCTCTGACTGTCGATGTCCCCCAGGGCTTTGTCCTGGGACCCTTGCTATTCTCCCTGTACACCTCACCCCTTGAAGCTCTTATTTCCTCATTTAACTTCCCCCATCATTTCTTTGCTGACGACACCCAGATTTTCTTTTTGTTCCCCTCCTTCACCCCTGACCTCACCGTCCGTATATCAGCTTGCTTGGTTGCTATCCAGTTTTGGATGGCGCGCCGATACCTCCTCATCAATCCATTAAAAACTGAAATCCTTTTCTTCCCCTCCCCATCTTCACCCCCACCCTGCCCCACCATTTAATTCCCTCCCTTGGCCCTCATTCCATCCTTCTCTGCTCTTAACCTCGGCGTCATCTTTGACTCCACCCTCTCCCTTTCTGATCATATCTCGGCCATAACACGCACCTGCCGTTTCCATCTATTCAACATCCGCAAAATACGCCCCTCCATTTCTCTTTCTGCTACTACTGGTCTACTCTCTCATCTTCACTCGTCTTAACTATTGCAACTCCCTCCTCCTTGGCCTTCCCTCCTAAGCTTTTACACCATTACAACAAATTCAAAATGCCTCTGCCCATATCATATTTAACCTCCCCCACTCCTTTCATACTTCCCCTCTCCTCGTCCTGCTACACTGACTCCCTGTCTGTTCAAATTCCTTACCCTTGTGTATAAATCTCTCCATGGTCTTGCCCCACCTTATCTGGCTGCATTGATTACCTACTATATTCCCTCACGTCCCTTACATTCCCAATCACTATTGTTCCTCTCTGTCCCACCCTTTCCTGTGCCCAATCCCGTTTCCATTCCTTTTCCCTTCTTGTTTCCCTTCATTGGAATAGACTTACCATAAAACAGTCACCCACACTGCATAGTTTCCGCTCCTCCCTCAAAACGCATCTCTTCTCCCTAGCCCATCCTACTGCTACGCCTGGCCCCTGGCCTCCTGATATGACCCTGCTTTCCTGACCCTGACCTAGCCTCTGGCCCTCTGCTTTCATTTAAGCAACTAATCTGTCTCCCCACCCTAGCCCAATAAACTTACATTCTTTTTCATCCATTTTTCCTTGATTGTACCGTTTTGTTTAAAACTTGTAAAGCGCCTTGGCTAAAGGCGCTATAAAAATGTAACTAAATAAAATAAATAAACAGCATATTATAAGCATATATATATATATATATACATATATATATATATACACACACACACATGAACATTTATTTTACAAATCAAAACAAGAAAATGTAAATAAATAAACATCTGAACAGACATCGGTTTACAACATACATATTTATAAAACTGAAATGATAGCAATACATTTAACTTTTCAACAGCAATCGGTTTATTATCAGATGAGAAAAATCAACTGAACGTAAATAAATAAACTTTTCACAGACGCGCACAGCACAAGAAGTTATAAAAAAGTCTAATTTATTTTTCTTTTTTACGACAAAAGGATATTCCTTTACCTTGAGTCTAAGGCTGTTCACAATCAACACAGATAATACGCTTCTCCATGCCTCCTTTCTGCACAGGGCACAGCTGTCCAAAGTTTTATTTTTATTGCACTTGCCAACCTGTCATTGGCGTCTCTCAGCATGGTTGCCACATTCATCTGTTGGTACATGCTTGGCAGTCTCCCTCTGTTCCAAATGCTTCTTGTGAAGTTGCTGTGTTAACTGTAAAATATATTCTCTCCTTGGTAAATTCTTCTCTGTGCATTCTTTGTAAAGTATCCAGGAGTTGATGGCTGCCAGGTCCAATACATTGTAAAACACCTGAACAGACCACCATCGGGAGCCAGCTTTCACAGAATACTTCTGTGCCATCTGATCCAAAACATCAACTCCATATTTTGTTGCATTGTAAAACTCCATGGTCTCTGGTATTTATTTTCACTAGTCCCGATGCTAATCGTCTGACCAGAGCAGCACAGCTGGCAAGCAGGCGCCAGCCTTCAATAGGCTGATTGAAAACAATAGACTGTCAGACATTCACTCAGGCAGAGAGTAGAGACTAATCTCATTACAGCTAAACACACTGCGGACTGGTAAATAAAAATAATAATAAAGTAGAATACCATTCTGTATAATCACAATACAATTGTTTTCTGTGTGGCTGTCAATGTGACTGCTCATGGGGCTTTTAGGTATAATGTAATATATCTTCATTATTTCTTCACTCCCGCGTTTCATGCTTTGTGAGAATATTTAATACATACGGACAGAAAGGTACACGAACGCACAGCCCCACATGTGTTACACGACTGGAGAAAATTACATTTTAAAACCAAAAACCGCCACAATGACTGCCACAGGGCTTCTAGTGTTAGACCCTGGGTTGCAGAAACTTATGGAGATATAATACGTTATACCTAAAACTACCGCAACTGTCATTCGACTGTTATAGCAAAAACACTGGGTTTGGGTTAGTGCTGCTGAACTTGTGAGCTTTGCGCTTGTTTTGAATAGCTACAAGAGACATTTTCAGACATGATTTATCTATCAACAGCTGTAAAAATACTTACTTTCTATTTAAAAATACTTATTTTCTAGTTAAAATGAATAGACCAATACAACACAGGACTGCACAGCAAGTCTCAAGCGTGATTATATATATATAAAAAAAATAAAGTTACTGAAGAATAGTGTACCAAAACAGCTATTGGAGACTGGAGACAGAACTCAGGCACAAAATAAAAGGGTAAACAGAAAACATTTGCATAAAACAGTCAAACAAACAAATATCAGGCACTATTCTCTATTGCTTCCCAGAGTGTCGTAAGCTCCCGTTGCATGTCAAAAGTCGTCTCTGAGCTGCTAAAACCACTCTTTTTTATAGCCCAGCATTTGCAATCATAAGTCCCCTTCCAACACCACCCCCAAGTCTCGTGTCAGTGCTCGTGTTGTAACAGGTTTCCATCACGTGTAACAAGCAGGCTGCAAAAACTGTGTCACAGACAATATCCTGAAGGAAAACAAACAATAACATCAAAACGTCTGATTTACAAAGAAATACAAGTGAGGAAATCGGAATTAAAGGTAAGCACTATGTTTCGTATGTTAAAATAAACACGCTGTTTTGACTACATTTAACACAGAACAGTTTTGTAGCGTGCAACGCTGCAGTAGTTTTATACGCATTTTAATATAATGTAAAAAAGACCGCCTGATAGTTCTAGTATTAATAGATCAATTTAAAAATTGAAAAAAGGCACTTTACAGAGTGTTTAAAAGGGACCAAAAGCAAAAGTACACAATAAGAGTACATAGAACTGCAAACGCAAGGGGGCTAAAACTAATTCCAAAAAGTTTGTCCAATATTATAACAGCAAGAGAACATTCAAGGAGGAGGTAAAATGTCTAAGAGATACTAATGGCAAAATCATAGATGAAGAAAAAAAAATAGCAAATATATTAAATGATTACTTTTCACAAGTATTTACAAAGGAGGATACGGACAACATGCCCACATTTCAACCTGTTCCTATCCAGTTTTAAATAACTTTAGCATAACAGAGACAGAATTGTTAAAGCGACTAGGAGCTCTTAAGATCAACGAATCCCCTGGGCCAGATGAGATCCTACCAGAATACTCAAAGAAATGAAAGAAGTTATTTACAAACCGCTAACCAAGATCATGCAACAGTCTCTTGACACAGGGGTTGTACCGACAGACTGGAAAATTGCAAACGTAATACCGATCCACAAAAAGAGAGACAAAACCGAACCAGGTAACTACAGACCAATAAGCCTGACTTCTATTATATGCAAACTTATGGAAACTATAATAAGATCCAAAATGGAAAATTACCTATATTACCTATATGGTAACAGTATCCTGGGAGACAGTCAGCATGGTTTTAGGAAAGGGAGATCATGTCTGAATAACCTGCTTGATTTTTTTTGAGGATGCAACATCGACAATGGATAATTGCAAAGCATATGACATGGTTTATTTAGATTTCCAGAAAGCTTTTGACAAAGTCCCGCATAAAAGATTAATTCTCAAACTGAACAGAGTAGGGATTCAAGGAAATGCATGCACATGGATTAGGGAGTGGTTAACATGTAGAAAACAGAAAGTACTGATTAGAGGAGAAACCTCAAAATGAAGCGAGGTAACCAGTGGTGTACCACAGGGATCAGTATTAGGTCCTCTGTTATTCCTAATCTACATTAATGATTTAGATTCTGGTATAGTAAGCAAACCTGTTAAATTTGCAGGTGACACAAAAATAGGAGGAGTGGCAAACACTGTTGCAGCAGCAAAGGTCATTCAAAATGATCTAGACAACATTCAGAACTGGGCAGACACATGGCAAATGACATTTAATAGAGAAAAGTGTAAGGTACTGCACGCAGGCAATAAAAATCTGCATTATAAATTTCATATGGGAGATACTGAAATTGAAGAAGGAATCTATGAAAAAAACCTAGGAGTTTATGTTGACTCAGAAATGTCTTCATCTAGAAAGCTATGAAAAGTCAAACAAGATGCTCGGTTATATTGTGAAAAGTGTTTAATTTAAATTAAGGGAAGTAATGTTAAAACTTTACAATACATTAGTAAGACATCAATCTTGAATATTGTGTTCAGTTCTGGTCACCTCGTTACAAAAAGGATATTGCTGCTCTAGAAAGAGTGCAAAGAAGAGCGACCAGTTTAAAAGGCATGTCATATGCAGACAGGCTAAGAGAATTGAATCTATTCAGTCTTAAACAAAGAAGACTACGCGGCGACCTGATTCAAAGATTCAAAATTCTAAAAGGTATTGACAATGTCAACCCAAGGGACTTTTTCGACCTGAAAAAAGAAACAAGGACCAGGGGTCACAAATGGAGATTAGACAAAGGGGCATTCAGAACAGAACATAGGAGGCACTTTTTTACACCGAGAATTGTGGAAGTCTGTAACCAACTCCCCAATAATGTTGTTGAAGCTGACATCCTTCAAGAAGCTGCTTGATGAGATTCTGGGATCAATGAGCTACTAACAACCAAGCGAGCAAGATGGGCCAAATGGCCTCATCTCGTTTGTAAACTTTCTTATGTTCTTATGTAGTGGTTATCACGTTCGCCTCACACGCAAAAAGTCCCCAGTTTGAACCCAGGTGGAAACACAGCAAGGCATATATTTTTCAGTGTATGTATTTAATCTCCCCAGGTAAACAGCCACCCAGTCCAGAATTATGTATATATTGTGCATGGTCCATTGTCAATGCAAGTCTGACTGTATATTAAAATGGATTGAGAATACACTCTGCAACTTTTTGGCTTTGACTGCTGCTTGACTCACAGAAATGACAATTTTGATACTCTGACTCTTCTTAAAATTCATGTTAAAATGTGGAATGTTTTCAAATTGCATGAATTTGCAGATCTGTGCAGAACAAGACGATTCGCTGGTCTCACAAAATGTTCATTAAAAACTCTTATGGAGTATGTGCTGTGTAGATCGAAGAGAAAAAACAGAAGTGTCCCTTTACCATTTCATCTTCTGTTATTGTATTGTTGGTTCTGGTAGAAAAAACAGTTTGATCAAGTATGTCAGTTGGGTGATCGTTAGGCTGAATATCTAAAGGTCCCGGGTTATATCCCGGGTTTCGGCAGATGTCATGTTTATTTATTTATTTATTTATTTATTTAAATTTAGTCGTTGCCAATTATTATTATTATTTTCTCCCCAATTTAGTCGTGTCCAATTATTTTTAGGCTCAGCTCACCGCTACCACCCCTGCGCTGACTCGGGAGGGGCGACGACAAACACACACTGTCCTCCGAAGCGTGTGCAGTCAGCCGCCCGCATCTTTACACACTGCAGACGAACCATGCAGCCACCCAGAGCTACAGCGTCGGAGGCAGCTTACTGGTGAGCGGAGGACACCCTGGCCAACCTAGCCCTCCCTCCCCCTGAGTGGTTAGGATTCCCGGTTTTTCATCCAGGTGGCCCGGGTTCAACTCCTGGTATGAGAATTTGTTTATTTACTGGTGTAAGTATTTGTTAAATGAAAGGATAGAAAAATAAAATCCTATATTGAAGGATGGGGAAACTTATAACTAGTGACCATTACAAAAACCAAAAAAAACTCATACTTGCTACTGTTAGATGCAAGAGAGCGCGACAGAGATTTTCATCTTGCTATCCCATCACTCCTATGTGCACCAAGCAATGACGGTCTATACTTCAGTTCATATATTATCGGAATAAAAAATTGCGCTCCATTGCATTGTGCGGCTGCAGTGTCGATAATAAAAACCTCTATGTTCGAGGCTTCATTTAACTTTACTGTATTATTTAGAAGAAACTTGCCCACCGGCAAGTCAAATGTATTTGCTGTAGTGGGTAGCATTTAGTTATTCCATGTCCAGTAGCTTTGCGCAGTGGCAGTATCATAGCCCATGAGGTTCGTCTGAGGCGTGGTTATTGCAGTGAGTGCAGGAGAGCAAGAAGCAAAATTTTCCTAAGGAGCCTCTGCCAGAATGAGGAGACCTGATACAGGAGTTGGAAAGATGGCGGCGACAACAGGATTGTGCAGACACACCGTGATTCGGTTTACCTGGGGAGACGAGAAGGAAGTATCCCTGACGAGATTGGACTTCAGCCAGCAGATCATCCAGAAGCTGCTAGAAGTAAAACCGGAGGAGCTGAACTGCTTGATCAAGTGTCCCGGAACAGCTTTATGAGTACTGGAGTAATGAAGATATGTTTGGAGCTGTATAACAAAAAGAGAAAAGAACCACCGTTGTCAGTTTTTAGTTGAACCTCTGTCTGACAGAGAAATAAAAGTAGTCACGATTCAATTCTACAGAGAGACTGTAACTGACTATGATATTGAGACCTGGCTGCATAGACATTGTAAGGTTAAATCCGGCAGTCAGAAAGTAAGAGACGCAGACAGGGTGTGGTTTCAGGGTTCGATCAAACGTAAAAGTGTACTTGGGTATTTGAAACAATTGAAGCAGATATTTTTTGTTTGCAAGAGTGTGGTATTCCATACTCTAATAATTATTTTAATTTTAAACAAGAATGGAATGTGGGAGATTCAGTATGTCGGGGTCAAATACAGAGAGCTGCAGGGTTAGGGGTTATGTTTAAAAATCCAAAGATCATGATAAGTGAGGTACATGATGCATTCCCTGGGTGTTTATTAATTGTAGATGTTAAATATAGAGAGACAGAACTTTGTGTAATAAATGTATATGGGTCTCAATTGAGGGAAGAGAGAGTTAAATTGTTTGAACAGTTAAGAGTTTTTAAAATTACAAATAAAGTATTGCTTATAGTGGGGGATTTTAATTGTGGTATATTAATTGAAGACCAGAAAAAAGAAAAAATAGATAAATCAGGAAATCTTTTGACATTAATGATAAATGATGCCGGATAAAAGATGTTGCAAAATGTTTTTGTCCTTCAGACCCAGGGTACACGTGGTCTAATAGTACACAGTCTACTGTTTAAAGGATAGATTTTTGTTTTGACCCCGCTCTATAAATATTAAGAATTTTAGTTTAGAATCTGTATTTTTCTCAGATCACAGAATTTTAAAGATATCAGTAGAATTAACTGAAAAAAAAATAATTATGGAAGGGGAGAGTGGAAATTAAATTGCAATTTATTAGAAGATGAAAAATTAAGTAAAACTTAAAAGACATTTGGAATGGAGAGAGCTAAAAGTGTGTTTTGACTCTATAAGTGAGTGGTGGGGGGTGATAAAGTGCCAAACTGAGGGTTATTTTATAAAATTAAACATGTGACATTGCAACAGAGATTACAGAATTTAGTAAAATTACAGAGCAAAGGTTTTGATTTTAGCAAGGAAATTAAAGAGATTAAACACAAACTTTTTTATTTATTTGGAGAAATGGAAAAGAAGATGTGTTTTAGAGCCAGAGTGAAACATCTAGAGAAAGACGAAACGTTTCTTCTTTCGAGAACTGGTAAGGAAAGAAAGTTTTGTGCAAGGTTTAAAAGATGGTGAGGGTGAGATGGTAACAGAAAGCAAAGATATGTTAAATGTTGCAAAAAGGTTTTATGAAGAGCTATATATAAAAAGAGAAACAGAAAGAGATGTGCAGGATTTGTTTTGAGGGAGCTTGAGTGTGAAATAAATAAAGAAGATAATATAGATTAAATACATGAACTGGGGATTGAAGAAGTGAAACAAGTGTTTTTTTCATTTGGAAAAGGAAAGGCTCCAGGTTTAGATGGACTTCCCATTGAATTTTATCAAACCTTCTGGGAAGAAATTAAAGATGACTTAATGGAAATGCTCAGTGAATGTTTTGAAATGAAAAGGTTAGGGAAATCTATGAGAGAAGGCATGATAACAATTTTATTTAAAAATAAAGGGGACAGAAATGATTTGAAAAATTGAAGGCCAATTACCCTGTTAAATTGTGATTATAAAATGTTATCCAAAATAGTAATGGGCAGACTGCAACAAGTAACAGGAGAATTAATTAATCTCAATCAAGTGTGTGGTGTCCCGGGAAGAACAGTAATAGACAATTTGACTTTGATAAGAGATACCTGTTTATACACAAAAGAGAGAGGGCATCCTTTGTGTTTAATTAATATTGATCAGGAGAAAGCGTATGACAGGGTAGACCATGAGTATTTATATAAAGTTTTTGAATGTATGGGCTTTAATCCGACCTTTACGGACTGGATTAAAATGCTTTTTCAAGAGGTCAAAGGCAGGGTGGTGGTTAATGGAATGTTATCACAGTCGTTTCATGTGAATTCAGATGTAAGACAGGGGTGTCCTTTGTCGCCGCTGTTATAGATATTTGCATTAGAACCCGTGTTAACAAAGATAAGGAGATCAAAGCAAATAACTGGGGGAATAATTCCAGGGTCAGGGCAGCAGGAGGTGAAGGTACTAGCCTATATGGATGACGTATCTCTGATTTGCAGAGATTATTATTTGGTTATTTGAGCGTCACAAAAGCAGGAGAGCAGCGGCCACAAACGACAATTTTGAAGTTACATTTTACCATTTAATTATGTAAAACGATGAGGGCAAAAAAATCAAAGGTTTGGGGAATCACCTAACATAAAGGTCAAAGGTGTGGGGAATCACCTAACATAAAGGTCAAAGGTTTGGGGAATCACCTAACATAAAGGTCAAAGGTTTGGGGAATCACCTAACATAAAGGTCAAAGGTGTGGGGAATCACCTAACATAAAGGTCAAAGGTTTGGGGAATCACCTAACATAAAGGTCAAAGGTTTGGGGAATCACCTAACATAAAGGTCAAAGGTGTGGGGAATCACCTAACATAAAGGTCAAAGGTTTGGGGAATCACCTAACATAAAGGTCAAAGGTTTGGGGAATCACCTAACATAAAGGTCAAAGGTTTGGGGAATCACCTAACATAAAGGTCAAAGGTGTGGGGAATCACCTAACATAAAGGTCAAAGGTGTGGGGAATCACCTAACATAAAGGTCAAAGGTTTGGGGAATCACCTAACATAAAGGTCAAAGGTGTGGGGAATCACCTAACATAAAGGTCAAAGGTTTGGGGAATCACCTAACATAAAGGTCAAAGGTGTGGGGAATCACCTAACATAAAGGTCAAAGGTGTGGGGAATCACCTAACATAAAGGTCAAAGGTTTGGGGAATCACCTAACATAAAGGTCAAAGGTGTGGGGAATCACCTAACATAAAGGTCAAAGGTTTGGGGAATCACCTAACATAAAGGTCAAAGGTGTGGGGAATCACCTAACATAAAGGTCAAAGGTTTGGGGAATCACCTAACATAAAGGTCAAAGGTTTGGGGAATCACCTAACATAAAGGTCAAAGGTTTGGGGAATCACCTAACATAAAGATCAAAGGTGTGGGGAATCACCTAACATAAAGGTCAAATGTTTGGGGAATCACCTAACATAAAGGTCAAAGGTTTGGGGAATCACCTAATATAAAAGTCAAAGGTTTGAGGAATCACCTAACATAAAGGTCAAAGGTTTGGGGAATCACCTAACATAAAGGTCAAAGGTTTGGGGAATCACCTAACATAAAGGTCACAAAAGCAGGACAGCAGTCACCTGCGGCCACACCACCTTGAAATAAGCCTGATCTTGTCTGATCTCAGAAGCTTAGCAAGGTTGGGCTTGGTTAGTACTTGGATGGGAGTCCACCTGGTAATAGTAAGTACTCTAGGCATTAAACTTAGAAATTGCATTTTACCATTTAAATGTGTAAAACGACAACAGAGGACAAAAAATTAGTGTGGGGAATCACCTAACATAAAGGTCCTGAAAAAGCAGGACAGCAACCACCTGTAGCCACACCACTTTGAATTGAATAAGCCTGATCTTGTCTAGTTTCAGAGACTAAGCAAGGCTGGGCTTGGTTAGTACTTTGATGGGAGACTGCCTGGGAATAGCAAGTTCTGTAAGCATTACAAATTTGAAATTACATTTTACCATTTAAATGTGTAAAACGACGGACAAAAAATCAAAGGTGTGGGGAATCACCTAACATAAACGTCACAAACGCAGGACAGCAGTCGCCTGCCGCCACACCACCTTGAATAAGCCTGATCTTCTCTGATCTCAGAAGCTAGCAAGGAGACCGTCTGGGAATAGCAAGTGCTGTAGGCATTACAATTTTGAAATTACATTTTATCATTTAAATGTGTAAGACAATAGAGGACAAAAAAAAGGTATGGTGAATCACCTAACATAAATGTCCTTAAAAAGCAGACCAGTAATCACCCGTGGCCACACCACCTTGAGTAAACCCGATCTTGTCTGGTCTCAGAAACTAAGCAAGATTGGGCTTGGTTAGTACAAGGATGGGAGACTGCCTCAGAATAGCAAGTGCTGTAGGCATTACAATTTTGAAATTACATTTTACCATTTAAATGTGTAAGACGAGGACAAAAACTTAAGGTGTGGGGAATCACCTAACATAAAGGTCCTTAAAAAGCATGACATTAGTTGGCTGCAGCCACACCACCTTGAGTAGCCTGATCTCAGAAGCTAAGCAGGGTTGGGCTTGGTAAGTATTTGGATGGGAGACTGCCTGGGAAAGTGCTGTAGGCATTCATTATTGAAATTATTCTTATCCAATGGTTGCTTTTTCTTAATAAATAGTTGGAAAATGTTCAATCTGGTCTCCTCCTCCTCTGCCTCATCCTCTACCACCTCATCCTCTGCCTCCTCCTCTACTTCTTCCTCTTCCTTCAGCTCTCTTGCTGTATTTGGTCCTGCTCCATTGCTTACCAACAACGTTTAGTTCACATGTGACTCCTTTTATACATAATGGAGGGCTGATTGATGGTTGCACAATTAAGCAATTTGCATTTGCTTAAGTGTTGTGTGAATTGAGAACAAGTAATTGTAAATGTGACATCTAGGCAATCTTACATGAAAAATTAGCTTAGTGTAGTTTTGTGTGAAGTGTTTTGCAAAAATGTGTTTTTGGTTTTGCAATTTGTGTGAAAACAATGAGAACGTACTAATAGTTTTGCAAAAAAATCAAGAGTTTCGATGGTTGTGTTAACTGCTTTGAGAACATGGGACTTTGTTTAAAAAAATGTGCCAAATCAATCAAAAAACTGTAATTTTTGTGTCAGTTGCAGAGATATGTATTCATTGGTCAGCAAAAATGTGCTTGACATTTGCAGTGTGTGTGAAAGCAATCATAAATGATATAGTGTTTTGCAAAACACGCTACTATTGTGGGTTTCCTTTCATTGTTTTGAAAAGAATTACGTTTAAGCAATTGAGAAAAACTGAAACAAAAATTAAATTGTAAAATGAATGTGTACTATCGTGAAGTGTATTATATTTGTCAATTAAGGGTTCAGTGAAGTAATTGAGAGCTCAGTTGGAACAAAAACCAACAGGACATGCTTTAGAAAATTAAAACAAGCTATCATTATAATTTTCTGCTACAAGATGTCAGTATTGCTCCACTTATGTTGTCATTATTATTATTTCCTTCCAAGGGGAGCGATTTACAATTTGTATACAAACAATACATAGCAAGAATCACAATACCATTTTTTATATGTGTTTTCCCACTGTGTGCACTGTTGACTGTTTCTATTGAATCTGCTGCACTGAAACACTTTTTTTTTGACTGCACTATCTGTGATACCCCACTGCACTTTCACTAGCACTGTTGAGTAAGTTCTGCCTTAAGCATACTGCACGACCGGTGATTGGGTGAACAGGGGGAAGGGGTTGTATAAAGGGGGTGGCTAGAGAACCAGGAAGGGAAAGCACCGGGGAGAGCCTTGGAGGCATGGAAGGACGGTTCTCAGAGTAAATGGTATTTGGAAGAAGGAGGATCTAAGAGTGGCGGTGTGGAATACGAATGGGAACTTTGTAATCTTTGGATTGCTTTGGATATCGGGATTTCATCGGAGCACAGGTAATACAGCCATTTGTTTCTGGACTTTGTTTTTTTGCTGTTGGATTTGGGACTGTTTTGTTTACCTTTGCCACAATTGTGTTTTTTGGGTTTCTTTTTAGCTGTACTACCTCTCTCCTAAGTCTGTACACTGCACCTTATTTGGCTCTACCTGGCGCATAACTGTTATCACACAAAGAAGTAAGAGACTGATGGCTTTATGCAAAAGCGTTGTTTAACAGAATTTTTATTGACTGGATACAAGTGTGGAAACCATTTGGAGGCTGCACCGTGGGCTATACCGCGGTAGCCCCGGCATTTTCTTTTTGTGTGTGGCTCCTTGTTGTTTTGTGTGTTCCCTCTTCGTGCTGCTCTCCAAGCTTGGTGGACCAGTGGGACGGGGGTGCCACCTGAGAGTGGGAAAGAGAGAGATAGTGGACTACTTACCGGGATGAACACAGCAGGCTCGGCTGGGGCGATACGGCACCGGAAACCTGGGAAGACACAAGCAAGGGGGGTAGTATTCTGATTACATTCATTGTGTTATTTTATATAAAACATGTGCAACTGAGAGGAGTCTAGCAGCTACTTACTGTGTGCATTGTTCCGAGGCACCACTGGGGGCAGTCGACGACGGCGATACTTACCGGTTCCAGAGTCCAGGAGAGGGCAGCAGCAACACGGGTTCCGTCTGGGTTGGGGAGACAACGAGGTGGAGACTCGCAAGGGCACAAGTCCAGCTAAAGGGAAGTAACCAGGAGGTGTAGCACCTCCTGGAGGACGACAATCTCAGGCAGGGGCGGTGGGAGCGTTACACCCCCCCCCTTTGGGACTCTTCGATCTTTGCAGGATCCTGGACTACAAACCACGAACTGCATTATTGCACTTGTCTCCTTTGCTGGACTTGCTCTTTTTTTCTTTTTTTTACCAATACTTTTTGTGCAACTGCTGTGATTACTAATTGTGTGTTTTCACCCGCAGGAGGGAAGCTCCGAGTAGTATTTTTAGACTTTTGTATTCTGTTTTTAGTGGGAGCTTCCTTGTGTGTGTACATTTTAAAAGTGTGTAACAAACTTACCTAGTGTACAATAACAAAACACCTAGGCCATAAGTGCATACTAGCACTGAGCATGAAGCATTCAGTACCACAGTCCCAGCAGGTAAATCGGTACAGCAAGAAAAACAAGGATTTAGTGGGAACCAAGGGAGTACATTTTAACAAGATAAGTTTATTATATCTATTTATATTTAGCACTAAGGACATGTGTACACTGCAGTAATCAGGACAGTCAGTCTTAAGCAAGATCAGAAATCCGGCGAAAATCAACCCTAATTCAATAGTTAAAAAAATAACTAAACATCCAGGTTGGTAGAACAAGAAATATCAAGTAAAACGATAGTAGAAATAACTACACCGTATATCTCTAGATAACCCTTCAAGAAACATACCAATACTGCAGTGCTAAATCACAAAACATGGCAATTAGAAAAACAAACATATATACTGTATATATTACAGATACATAATGAAATACTAATGTATAGAAAAATTATTAATAGACTGACTTGCTGTTGAACTTAAACAGAAAAGAGGGGGAAGGTGAATGCAACAAAATACAGGAAGGCAAACCAAAAATCAGGCTGATTTATATGGCCCTCACAGCTGCAATAATTATATACCAGTGTATTGGTATTAAAAAGATTCAGCCCCAGTCTTGATACTAAACGCGACCAAAAAGTAACAAACAAAACAAAAACAAAACAGACAAATAAAGTTCCAGAAAAATAACACAAAAATCCAGCAACCCAAATAAGAACGCTCGTCAACAAAAACCCGAATGGTCACTCAAAAAATATTTGTAATCCAAACTGCAACAAAAAATAGAAAAGGATGGATCTCACCCGGTCGTGATGAATCCGTGTGCAAGTCCTCCAGTTCATACCATGCTGTGAGTCGCCACTTGCTTCAAATTGTTTGCTCTTGATCCATTGTAACGTAACAGCAATAATAAAGTAACAAAATAAATATATAAATCAAACCAACTGATTTGATAAAGGAAACAAAAACGTGAGTATTGCTCAACGTAACTGATCAGCGTGTGAGAATAGCTATTGAACTAGTATTAGTCGACACGATATAGAAACTGGTTAAAAACCAAAACGACGTTGTTTGACTAATCAAGACTAGATAGATGCTAAACACAGACCAACACTTTTTTGTTTCTGCCGTGAATTAGCTATGAATATCACGTTCTATCCCAAATATAAACAGGGTACTCAACACACAAACTAAAACAAGAATTGCTATTTTAAACCAGGCACAAATATATCAGTTTATTAAGGAACTAATTAAAAATGCTATAATGAAAGAACTGAATTGCCTGGCCAGGCTTAATGGCATTCACTTAAGAATGTGCAGGTGCTACGCTTCTTGCAGCACATTATCACATTATCTGGCGGTTGCCACAAGTGAACCTAACCCTGTGGAGAATTAATAAAGTTTGTTTTATTCATTTTAAACTTGCCGTCATTGTCGTGTGTGTGGAACCACGGGGATCGTAAAGAAACTTCTGAAACCCAAAGTGGCGTAGTGGTCCTCTTACATTCAAGCCTTTTTAGCATACTGGTTAACACTCCACACTGTAGTGCCTTTACCAGGGGAGACTCTTCCCTCCCTCCCTGCGCTCCCCCTGACCGTACGACTCCCCCTGCACTCTACACTGTAGTGCCTTTACCAGGGGAGACTCCTCCCTCCCTCCCTGCACTCCCTCCTGACCGTACGACTCCCCCTGCACTCCACACTGTAGTGCCTTTACCAGGGGAGACTCCTCCCTCCCTGCGCTCCCCCCTGACCATACGACTCCCCCTGCACTCCACACTGTAGTGCCTTTACCAGGGGAGACTCCTCCCTCCCTCCCTGCACTCCCTCCTGACCGTACGACTCCCCCTGCACTCCACACTGTAGTGCCTTTACCAGGGGAGACTCCTCCCTCCCTCCCTGTGCTCCCCCTGACCGTACAACTCCCCCTGCACTCCACACTGTAGTGCCTTTACCAGGGGAGACTCCTCCCTCCCTCCCTGTGCTCCCCCCTGACCGTACGACTCCCCCTGCACTCCACACTGTAGTGCCTTTACCAGGGGAGACTCCTCCCTCCCTGCGCTCCCCCCTGACCATACGACTCCCCCTGCACTCCACACTGTAGTGCCTTTACCAGGGGAGACTCCTCCCTCCCTCCCTGCGCTCCCCCCTGACCATACGACTCCCCCTGCACTCCACACTGTAGTGCCTTTACCAGGGGAGACTCCTCCCTCCCTGCGCTCCCCCTGACCATACAACTCCCCCTGCACTCCACACTGTAGTGCCTTTACCAGGGGAGACTCCTCCCTCCCTCCCTGTGCTGCCCCCTGACCGTACGACTCCCCCTGCACTCCACACTGTAGTGCCTTTACCAGGGGAGACTCCTCCCTCCCTGCGCTCCCCCTGACCGTACAACTCCCCCTGCACTCCTCACTGTAGTGCCTTTACCAGGGGAGACTCTGGTTGGTTTCAGGTAATAATAACTGCACACAGACACACACAACTGAGTTTTGAATGATGATTCAAAAGCTGTTTTATTGCAGAAAGTAAGAAAGAATTCAAGCAACTCACTCCATAAAGTAAGTCATTCTTTTTTTAACAGTTTTCAGAAAATAAAAATGAATTCGCTCTAATAATTTCAATTGATAAGAGAGGGTTCAATCAATGAAGCAGTAATGAGAGCAGTTCCTCAGTTGGAACAAGAACCAGCAGAGACACAGACAGACAGAAAAAAATCAATGTTGTCCACTTTTCTTTCTGAAATAATGGAGTTGCAGGCACTTCATTTAGACATTGAAGTTTAAGGCACTACAATACAAAACACAAAATGAGAAAACAAATTGTTAGTCACATTATATATAAATGTGTATATGTGTGTGTGTCTATATATGTGTGTATGTGTATATATGTGTGTATATATCTGTGTGTGTTAATATATGAAGAGCTTCACAGGCAGCAGTGTGGAGCAGTGGTTAGGGGGGCTCTGGACTCCTGACCGGAAGGTCTTGTGTGGGTTCAATCCCAGATGGGAGGGACACACTGCTGCTGTAACCTTGAGCAAGCAAACAGGTACTTTACCTCCTAGATTGATAGACAGATAGCTAGCTAGTTAGACCCTTGAGCAAGCAGGCAGGTACTTTACCTCCTAGATTGATAGACAGACAGATATCTAGATAGACCCTTGAGCATGCAGGCAGGTACTTTACCTCCTAGATTACTCCAGTAAAAACCCAGCTGTATAAATGGGTAATTGTATTTAAAAAAAAATTGATATAATTTTAAATTGTATGTCGCCCTGGATAAGGACGTCTGCTAAGAAACTAATAATAATTCAAAAATGCTCTAGATCCATTTTCACTGTTTTTGGTAAATTTATGTTTTTTTATTTTAGATACTATTAATTCCTGTGTTTGTAGGAACAATAAAACAAACAAGTTACAAGTGAAATATCGCAGTGTTTCGCATGAACATTTTTACACTACGTGATGATAAGGCTACCCCTCCAGCTGTAAATCTATAGCAATATCTGGAAATGTGTGGAATTGGCATTTAACTCGTTTTGGTATGAAGCTTTATATGTATATAAATGTGTATATTATATATGTGTGTATATATCCATCCATCCATTATCATAACCGCTTAATCCTTTTGAGGGTCGCGGTGAGCCGGAACCTAAACCTGTAGACACAGGGCAATGCAAGGCAGGACTACACCCTGGACGGGACGTCAGACCATCGCAGGGCACCACATACTCACACACTCATACACTCACTCACACACACACACACACACAGAGGGCAATTTAGAGTGACCAATCAACCTGAACAGCATGTGTTTGGACTGTGGGAGGAAACCGGAGTACCCAGAGAAAACCCACAATGTGAACACATTGGGGAGAACATGCAAACTCCACACAGACAGACCCCTGCGGCTGAAATCGAACCCAGGACCCTGGAGCTGTGAGGTGGCAGAAGGTGTGTGTGTGTGTGTGTATATATATATATATATATATATATATATATATATATATATATATATATATATATCTAATGTAGTCCTTGCCTTCTTCAAAAATGTTTTGCAAAGATCTTTTCTGGAGTCGTTGTTTCTTAAACTAGCACCGCACCTCACTACCCCTGGGTTTGTAACTTACCTGCCAAACAGTTGTTGACACTTCTCGTGTCTCCTTTGACAGCGGAGAGCGTGATTTCATTGCCTTTGACACTCTGCACTTTAAATTTCTCATAAGGTGGAATGAGAACTTCTTCCTCGTACTTTTTCGATGAATCAGCACACCTTGGCAAGTATTTATGCTGAACACAGTCCCGTCTTTTCCGGCAAAACTCTTTGCCCTGTCTTTATCCACTGAACACGAAGCAAACTGACTGAAGCGCACGATTTCACTGACCTTAACGGTCCTGCTAATGGTCTCGCCTCTGAAGACATCACGACAGCCCGAGTTCTGTTCCCGGTGGAGTATTTTCAAGGCTGTAGTCAAGTAGAAATGCAGAGCTTTGAACGGGAAGGTATTGTAATTCGATCCGCCGCCATTTCGTACCGCTGTGTTGAATTGGCAGAACAACGGCGTGTTCATAGTGTACGCGTAGATCGCAGTCGCTTGCTCTAAAGTTAAGTGTGGGTGTGGGTTTTTTGTCATGTACTTAATTCCAAAATTCCAACCGGTTTTAAAATCGATTTTTTTATCTGCTAATTCTTTGCCCAGATAGTCTGACTTTACTTTGTTGGACATGTTATCTTCGCAACCGATATATTGATCATCAAGGGAGTTTCCGGCCATGTCTAACGGTATAACACATTTTCCCGGAGATGAACTGCTGCCACACGGTGATGGACAGGGGTTGGGGTGGGGTGGGGGTGGGGGTGGGGGGGGTTGACTAAGGGAAAATGGAGCGGCCAATAAGAGAAGGAACCCGAATTCCAAGATTGATACAGCCATCTTCTTCACTATCCAGTTAGTTTAGATACTGCTGGAAAGAGAGACAGACAGAGAGAGAGAGAGAGAGAGAGAGAGAGAGAGAGAGAGAGAGAGAGAGAGAGAGAGAGAGAGAAATAATACACAGCATTATATATGAAGAACTTCATTCCAAAATGCTCTATATCCATTTTCACTGATTTTGGTAAAGTTTTTATTTTTATTTTAAATGCTATTAATTCATATGTTAATAGAAACAATAAAACAAACAAGTTACAAGAAATATCGCAGTGTTTCACATGAAGATTTTTACACTACGTGATAATAAGGCTACCCCTCCAGGGTATTAATCTACAGCAATATCTGGAAATGTGTGGAATTGGCATAGAGCATTTTGGAATGAAGTTCTTCAACAGAAACTTGAACTCTCTCCCACAACTTTTTATAAGTTGTTAAAACAATTTTAAAAAGTTGAATTAATAATTAATAACTAACAATTAAGCAAATTGTTTTAGTTCAATTGACGAGAAAGGGTTCAATCAATGAAGAAGTAATTGAGAGCAGCTCCTCAGTTCGAACAAAAACCAGCAGAGAGACTGAGAGACATACAGAGACAGACAGAGACACAGACAGGACAGAGACAGAGACACAGACATACAGACACAGAGAGACAGAGACAGACATACAGAGATACAGAGAGACAGACAGAGAAAGACAGACAGACAGACAGACACAGACAGAGAGACACAGACAGACAGACATTTAGAAGTTGGAACTTACCTGTCAGTGCTAATGCAGCCTTCAAATTGAGATCAGAGATCCAGGCTGGCTTATATACGATTTCTAAATGGGCAGATCTGTATTTCTCTGTGTGTGTGTGTGTGTGTGTGTGTGTGTGTGTCATGTGAACCCTTATCAGCGATAGTAGATATTGATAACATTTAAATGCGGTTAAATAGTATTTGAATACTTTTTTTTTAAATATAAACTTTTATGTTCTATGGCATATTATTAAATGAACATGTTATTAATAAGAAAATATATATATATATATATTGTAAGCATTTACTTTCATCTTCTATGTTTTTAAACAGTTTATATATACCATGTGTTTTGTAATCTATTTGTACAAGAGGGTTGTGAGTAAGTCAACATCTGTAAATAATTACAGAAGACACCAGGATGTTTGATGTTTCCACACTGGCAATAATTCGAAAGTACAGTTACATACTGGTAATAATCACAGTGACATATATACAGTAGAACCTCAGAGTTATGAACACCTCGGGAATGGAGATTGATCGTAATTGCTCTGGTTATTCTTTGAAATGTTAACAGCTGAACACTGACTTAATACAACAGAACATTGATTTAATAGATGTCTGTCTATCAATCTAGGAGGTAAAGTACCGGCCTGCTTGCTCAAGGGTTTAACTAGCTAGCTATCTGTCTGTATCAGTCTAGGAGGTAAAGTACCTGCCTGCTTGCTCAAGGGTCTAACTAGCTCTATCAGTCTAGGAGGTAAAGTACCTGCCTGCTTGCTCAAGGGTACAGCAGCAGTGAGAGAACCCACTTCAATTGAAGTAATACTAATGTGCATAAAATTAATTCCACTTTTAAAATTGTTTTAGCAGCTAATAAAAAAAGAGAAGTTTTTTTTAAAGACAAGATCTTAAAACAATTGGCCATTCTAAATTATATATATTGAAATAATTAAACCACATCAGGTGACATGACCGTTAATGCAACTTAACTTTTATTTTCATTTTATGAATTGATTATAGTGAACAAACTTTATTTGAACACTGTCACTGAACAACTGACTGGTGATTATTAACATTTAAATATTGATAGGTAATATTTGCCAACTGAAAATAAAAATTGTGAACACAGTGCTGGTATTTTATGAATACAATATATATAAACTCAATAGGGCCGCACAGTGGCGTGGTGGTTAGCGCTGCTGCCTCACAGCTCCAGGGTCCTGGGCTCGATTCCGGCCTCAGGGGTCTTTCTGTCTGTGTGGAGTTTGCATGTTCTCCCCAATGTGTTTGCATTGTGTGTTTTCTCACAATGAGATGGAGCTAGGATTAGGGTTGGGGAAGGCATAAGGGCTGGAGCTAGGGTTAGGGAAGATGTAAGGGCTGGAGCTAGGGTTAGGGTTTGGGAAGGTGTAAGGGCTGGAGCTAGGGTTAGGGTTTGGGAAGGTGTAAGGGCTGGAGCTAGGGTTAGGGAAGATGTAAGGGCTGGAGCTAGGGTTAGGGTTTGGGAAGGTGTAAGGGCTGGAGTTAGGGTTGGGGGTGTAAGGGCTGGAGCTAGGGTTAGGGTTTGGGAAGGTGTAAGGGCTGGAGTTAGGGTTGGGGGTGTAAGGGCTGGAGCTAGGGTTGTAACGTCTCGCTCTTAGCACAAAACTAACCCCAACGGCAGGATTACCTCCCTGTATCAAATATACCCAAATTATTAACAAGGGGAAGGGCGAAGCGACAGTGCATCAAGGACGCGAGATCCCCCAATAAATACACTATAGAAACACGGGATAACCTTAAACATTTATTGGCTAAAATAATTGAAACTGTTCAACAAAACAAGATGGAAAAGAAGTTCCGAGCAAAAAAACAAAACATAAACAAGCCAGCAAAATATCCATTGCGAGAACAAAGTAACAAAATAAAACAAAAAAACAAAACAGTCCCGCAACAAAAATAAAAAAACAACGATCTCACCAAACTCCTGGGTACCCGCTTGCTTGAAGATCCTCTCGGAAGATGATGACCAGTAATCCACAAAAACTATGAACATGCACTTGAAAAACCAACCCCGTCAGCAACGTGGTGCATTACAAGCCGGATCCAGGCTTTAGCGATCGTGGGCAGCAGAGGTGAACGACACCGGCTAACCAGCCTGAAACTGGAACAAAGCACTTGCTGATAAAAAAACAAATCAACTTCCAACAAGAACGACAGTCGAAGGTAAACAGGATCGCTCTACCATGGCAAACCACCCCGGGAAAAAGAACGCAGCGGACTTTTCAAAAACAAGGAATAGAGTCCCTAAACAGGAACTAAGGAGACGACAGGAACTCAAAAGGCAGGTAAGCAGCTCCCCCCTATGGCGTAACAAAGGTACTATTTATACTTGTCTAAAACAATCTTTCCATTAACAACGCTGCCGCTTCCAGCGAATAAGAACCTCGAAATGTATTTGGAACCTGGCCAGGCTTCCGTGCTGCCCAATTAAGGTGCAACACATGGTACGTTTATTGTACCATGTAGAACCAAACATTCAATTTAAGTGGCAGTGCCACATAGTCCCCCCCCCCCCCCAGCGGAGTAACTAGGGTAATACCCCAAAATATGGCTTTAGATTTACCACATTTACTGTTTCGACCTTCTCAGGACGATCCACCCACTTCAATCTGTAATTAACTGGTCCCAGTTTTTTTATTACTGAGGCTGGTCCAGACCATTTTGGGGCTAATTTAGCTGAAAAAAAACCAGCTGTATTAGAAATTGGGTGACTCCTCACCCACACTAAGTCTCCTTCGCTAAATATCACACACCTTCTCCGGGCATTATAACTTTTAGCCTGACGCCCTTGAGCTTCCTTCACACGCTCTCTAACCAGCTTGGCAAT
Source organism: Acipenser ruthenus (assembly GCF_902713425.1). Taxonomy (NCBI): domain Eukaryota; kingdom Metazoa; phylum Chordata; class Actinopteri; order Acipenseriformes; family Acipenseridae; genus Acipenser; species Acipenser ruthenus. Next base: position 10,357,165 of record NC_081227.1, read on the forward strand.
ACCAGCCTGTCTCTCAAGTACAGAGTAACTGGACTCCCCAGGTGAAGGAGATTTGGACACTAAACGATCAAGAGGACCTTTAAGAACCCTTCCTAACATTAGCTCAGCGGGAGTAAAGCCAGTTGTCTCCTGTTTTGCTGAATTTATGGCAAATCTAAATTCGGGCAACCATTGATCCCACAACTGCTGATTTTGACCCACAAAGGAAGCTATCATCGGCTTCAGAGTTCTGTTGACTCTCTCCGTAAGATTAGACTGAGGGTGATAACTTGTAGTGAGTTTTCGTGTAACACCCCACTTTTTGCAAACCTCAATCAGAACACCACTGGTAAATTGAGCCCCTCTGTCAGACACCAGGTACTTTGGTGTCCCCCAGCGCGTAAAAATCTCCCGAGTTAAAAGCTGCACGATGCGATGAGTCTTTCCATCACGCAGTGGGAATACCTCCACCCACTTGGTGTAATAATCCACAATCACCACCAAGCAAGTATTACCTTTCTTACTGCGTGGGAAAGGCCCCATCAAGTCAATTCCTAGCATGTAACCTGGCTCTTCCACGGTCGTGGACTGTAAAAACCCTGCAGGTTTCTGATTTGATGGCTTGTATATTTGACAAGCTATACACTCCTTAACATGCTTTGTAACATCTCGCCTAATTGTAGGCCACCATGCTACCTCCAACACACGAAGCAGAGTCTTCATTCTACCCAGATGCCCACTCAATGGGTTGTCATGATAGTATTGTAAAAATATGGTAATTAATGACTCGGAAACAACCACTTGGTAGCGCTGACCCTCACCTCTGGGTAGAGACATTCTCCTATACAACACCCCCTGTTCAACCACAAACCCTATACAGTCAGACCGCTGACCGTCCATCTTCTTCTTCAATTCTTGAAGGTTAAGATCTTGAGCCTGAGCCTCTGCGATCTCACTCATTTCAGAGGGCATATCAAGAACGGCAACATGCTTTTTTTCCTCTGAAAAAACGGCAAGTCCTGCCTTTTCTATCTGAGGAGATCGAGACAAGGCATCTGGTACTACATTTAAACTTCCCTTTCGATATACAACTCGAAATGTATACGATTGGAGACGCAAAGCCCAACGAGTTAGGCGGGACGTCACTTTAGGAGAATTAAAAACCCAAGTTAAAGCAGCATGATCTGTCACAACCTCAAATTCCACCCCTTCCAGGTAATGCTTCCATTTCTCAATGGCCCAGATAACCGCCAGGCATTCCTTCTCGGATGTGGAATAGTTAGATTCAGGTTTTGTTAAAACACGAGATGCATAAGCAACAACCCACTCGTTTTCTGAGCACCCCTGAGCCAGAACAGCTCCTAATCCCACATCACTGGCATCAGTATACACCCGGAACGGTTTCATTAAATCAGGGTGGGACAACACAGGAGCTCTCTGCAAGGCTTCCTTTAATTGTTCAAAGCTATCTTGCTCAGCTTTCGACCACACCCAGCTCACCCCCTTCTTTTTCAGCCGATTCAGTGGAGCAGCTTTATCAGCAAATCGCGGAATAAACTTGTGATACCACCCAACCAACCCCAGGAACCTTTGCAGCCCCCTGAGATTGGTCGGTGCTGGGTACTCCTTTATTGCCCCAACTTTATCTGTATCTACAGACACCCCATTTCCTGATACTATATGACCCAGGAACTTAAGTGAAGGTTGAAAGAAATGACACTTGGCTAAATTGAGGGTGAGATTGGCTTGATCCAGGGCTTGAAATACAGATGCCAGATCTCGCACATGCTGCTCTTTAGTGGGAGAGTACACAATGATATCATCTATGTATACAAAGCAACTGTTACCCTTCAGGTTTACCAGCACTTGTTCCATCAGACGTTGGAACGACGCTGCAGCATTCTTCAAACCGAAAGGCATCACCTTAAACTGATACAGACCGAAAGGAGTAATAAAAGCTGTTTTTGGTTTACTTTGATCATTCATAGCCACCTGCCAGTAACCAGAACGCAAATCTAAGGAACTAAAAACTGCGGCTCCCTCTAATGATTCCAAAATGTCATGAACTCTGGGCATGGGATATGCATCAAGGTCAGTTTTCTTATTTACCCCTCGGTAATCAACACAGAACCTAAATGTCCCGTCCTTTTTTTCGGTCAAAACCACAGGTGCGGCCCAGGCTGAAGCAGACGGTTCTACAATGCCATCCTGTAGCATTTGATCAAGATGTTGCTTTATAATGGTTTTTTTGTGTTCCGATACTCGATAAGCTCGGACACGCACTGGAATCTCATCGGTAGTAAGTATCACATGGTGGATTAAGTCTGTCTTTCCCAAACGGGAAGTACAAACTGACGGCCACTGCAGCATCAGTGGTTCCAACAACCTTTGCCCTTCAATCGTAACATTCAATTCTAATATCGGTCTCTCTCTTAATCCCAGATCTAGCTCTTTCCTCACCACCTTAGTGGGAACTGCCACAAAAAGCTGTGCCATTAGCTGCCACTCTGCCCCCCACACATTCTCACGAGAAAATGGAAAAAATGAATATCCCTCAGGCTTCTTTACTCCATACACCTGCTTCCCCAAGTCAAGCAATGTAGATGTTTTGACTAGGAAATCAAGTCCTAAAACTAAAGGCTGAGCTAAATGAGCATCATCCATTATGTAGGTGTCCACAGACCAAAACTCTCCATGAAGATTATAAGTCAGACGAAACTTGCCCAGTGCAGTATATGCCTGACCATTGGCCAACACAAAAGACTTTTCTGTACTTGGAGATAAACGATCCTTTGATTGACAAAGCTGTAACCAAAGATTATTCCTCATTAAAGTGTACGTACATCCAGTGTCAATCAATGCTAAACCTTCCCACCCCCGCACAGATAGCTTCAAAGCCAACAATGAAAGATGGCCATTACCAGTGGGTGCTAATTGAGGAGTGCTTGCATTGTTTATGACAGACATATCAGCTGCTATTCTAACTGATCCTTTCAACGGCTTCTTTGCCCCTCTCTCAGTTTTTGCATTTACTTTCCCCCAATACTCTTTCTGAGAGGACCAATCCCTTTCTACCATGGCCCCAACTCTCACCAAATCTGCCACCGACGACACCGACCCCCTAATAAAACTTGCTAGCTTGGGGTTTGCATTGCCCAAAATTCTATCTACTATTTCCGCCTCTGTCATACCCGGACGCCACTTAAGACAAAGTGCTCGGTAATCGTATGCAAAATCTCTTACACTTTCAGCTGGATCTTGAACCCGATCACGCAACCTTTTCTCCACCTCAGTTAAATAATCTGTGGGAAGAAAAGCCTCAATAAAAGCAGTTTTGAAAAGTGCCCATGTCTGAATTTTATGGCGTTCTGCAATCCACCAACTCTTTGCAGAACCCTTTAACACTGTTGACAGTGTAGCTAAGATTTCTGATTCCGTCATGGTTACTACCGACAAGAAATCCTGGCAGGCATCTATAAAACTCAATACATCAGTGGAACCTTCACCCTCTCCAAAAACTGGAAAACTTAGTTTAATAGGTGGTTTATAATTATATGCACGGGATCTAACACTTTCAGTCACCATAGGTCTCAGTGACAAAGCTTCCAAAGAGCTATTAGACACATCAGCCATATCAGGCTGGTAAGGCTGATAAGAGCGTGGAATAAAAGATACTTTCGGAGTGCTTGTGCTGCTCCGCATATCCCTTAATTCTGCCTGCCATTTCGCCTCCCTTCGCTCAAAACACCTGACCACTGAACTCTCCAACTGATCTAGCATTTTAGCCACAGAACTCTCAATACTTTCAAATTTGTTATCAATAAATGTTCTTAACAGTTCCTCTCGATTGATACTGCTCTGAGATGCCATGGACATTTCATGTTCCAGTTTGTCTATACGTGCAGTAATTTGCTCCATCTTACTGAAAATAAAACCAAAATCAGGAACATTACTATCATCAGCTATTCCCTGAGCAGCTGTGGGGGATTCACTGATATATAACTCTTCCAACTTTGAAGTTAACTCAGCTAGCGGCTGTCTACGTGTGACACCTGGACCAGCAGTAAAATTTGCAAAATCCATACTATCCTGTATATATTCATGATCTTCACCTTCTGCCATCTTGAAAATCCATAAACTCAGCCTAAACAAAATGTCTAACGGTCCCCGTATGGGCCACCAATCTGTAACGTCTCGCTCTTAGCACAAAACTAACCCCAACGGCAGGATTACCTCCCTGTATCAAATATACCCAAATTATTAACAAGGGGAAGGGCGAAGCGACAGTGCATCAAGGACGCGAGATCCCCCAATAAATACACTATAGAAACACGGGATAACCTTAAACATTTATTGGCTAAAATAATTGAAACTGTTCAACAAAACAAGATGGAAAAGAAGTTCCGAGCAAAAAAACAAAACATAAACAAGCCAGCAAAATATCCATTGCGAGAACAAAGTAACAAAATAAAACAAAAAAACAAAACAGTCCCGCAACAAAAATAAAAAAACAACGATCTCACCAAACTCCTGGGTACCTGCTTGCTTGAAGATCCTCTCGGAAGATGATGACCAGTAATCCACAAAAACTATGAACATGCACTTGAAAAACCAACCCCGTCAGCAACGTGGTGCATTACAAGCCGGCTCCAGGCTTTAGCGATCGTGGGCAGCAGAGGTGAACGACACCGGCTAACCAGCCTGAAACTGGAACAAAGCACTTGCTGATAAAAAAACAAATCAACTTCCAACAAGAACGACAGTTGAAGGTAAACAGGATCGCTCTACCATGGCAAACCACCCCGGGAAAAAGAACGCAGCGGACTTTTCAAAAACAAGGAATAGAGTCCCTAAACAGGAACTAAGGAGACGACAGGAACTCAAAAGGCAGGTAAGCAGCTCCCCCCTATGGCGTAACAAAGGTACTATTTATACTTGTCTAAAACAATCTTTCCATTAACAACGCTGCCGCTTCCAGCGAATAAGAACCTCGAAATGTATTTGGAACCTGGCCAGGCTTCCGTGCTGCCCAATTAAGGCGCAACACATGGTACGTTTATTGTACCATGTAGAACCAAACATTCAATTTAAGTGGCAGTGCCACATAGTTAGGGTTTGGGAAGGTGTAAGGGCTGGAGCTAGGGTTAGGGTTGGGGAAGGTGTAAGGGCTGGAGCTAGGGTTAGGGATGGGGAAGGTGTATGGGCTGGAGCTAGGGTTAGGGATGCGGAAGGTGTAAGGGCTGGAGCTAGGGTTAGGGAAGGTGTAAGGGCAGGAGCTAGGGTTAGACTTGGGGAAGGTGTAAGGGCTGGAGCTAGGGTTAGGGTTGGGGAAGGTGTAAGGGCTGGAGCTAGGGTTAGAGAAGGTGTAAGGGCTGGAGCTAGGGTTAGGGTTGGGGGTGTAAGTGCTGGAGCTAGATTTAGGGTTGGGGAAGGTGTAAGGGCTGGAGCCAGGGTTAGGGATGCGGAAGGTGTAAGGGCTGGAGCTAGGGTTAGGGTTGGGGAAGGTGTAAGGGCTGGAGCTAGGGTTAGGGATGGGGAAGGTGTATGGGCTGGAGCTAGGGTTAGGGATGCGGAAGGTGTAAGGGCTGGAGCTAGGGTTAGGGAAGGTGTAAGGGCAGGAGCTAGGTTTAGACTTGGGGAAGGTGTAATGGCTGGAGCTAGGGTTGGGGAAGGTGTAAGGGCTGGAGCTAGGATTAGCGTTGGGGAAGGTGTAAGGGCTGGAGCTAGGGTTAGGGTTGGGGAAGGTGTAAGGGCTGGAGCTAGGGTTAGAGAAGGTGTAAGGGCTGGAGCTAGGGTTAGGGTTGGGGGTGTAAGGGCTGGAGCTAGATTTAGGTTTGGGGAAGGTGTAAGGGCTGGAGCCAGGGTTAGGGATGCGGAAGGTGTAAGGGCTGGAGCTAGGGTTAGGGATGGGGAAGGTGTAAGGGCTGGAGCTAGGGTTAGGGTTTGGGAAGGTGTAAGGTCTGGAGCTAGGGTTAGGGATGGGGAAGGTGTAAGGGCTGGAGCTAGGGTTAGGGTTAGGGATGGGGAAGGTGTAAGGGCTGGAGCTAGGGTTAGGGTTTGGGAAGGTGTAAGGGCTGGAGCTAGGGTTAGGGTTTGGGAAGGTGTAAGGGCTGGAGCTAGGGTTAGGGTTGGGGAAGGTGTAAGGGCTGGAGCTAGGGCTTGGGATTAAGGTTAGGGTTAGGGTTAGGGTTAGTACCAGAGAAAAGGGGTTGGTTGGTGGCCGGCCGGGGCATTGCTTGCAAGGGTCGGTGATTGATGAAAGGGAGACCCCTCGGCGCACCCACCGCCATGATCGAGCCCCTCCCATTCGCAGTTGGTCTCTGTCGCGTTCCACCCTACCCCTCAAAAACCGTTGCAATTGCCTTCAATTTTACCATACCTGCCATACTGGGAATAATAGCTAAAAATCGTTGAAACGCTTCGGAAAAACCAAGATAGAAGATAGAGCTCAAATTGAAGAGGTGAACTTCTAGCTTCTCTTATTAATTTAATAGCTGTAACATTTGCAGACTTGGAGAAAAATGCCAAAAACTATTGCAATTGCCTTCAATTTTACCATACCTGCCAGTAACATAGCTTATGTCAAAACTATTGTGTAGTTTTGATTGATGACACCTTTGACCTTTGGGGGTGTACATATATGAATATCTGATGAGGGGGGGTGTTTTTTTTAAAACATTTTATTGTATATAGATTTCAAACCATACCTATATATTTATGTTTATAGAAGACATATATACTTATTGCTTATTGAATATACTGTGTCTATATATATATATATATATATATATATATATATATATATATATATATATATATATATATATATAAAAATTGTGATAGTGTGGGGTAAAGTGTTGGAGTGCAGGTACATAGGGCCACACCTGGAAAGAAGCATATACCCTTTCTGACCACTGAGTTAAGAAATGTAGTTCAGGGAGATGGTGGCGGGCTAAAAGACTACATTTCCCAAGGGGCTTTGAGTGGCTAGAGTACAGGAGAATAGGTTGCACCCGTGCTTAATTAATGATGGGTATTTAAACACCCCACCTGAGGGGTTCTCTGGCAGTGTGGGGCTAATGTCTGTGAACAACAGAGGAGACTGGAGTGGAGGAAAATAGAAACACGGTATCAACGAAAACTATTGTAGGTTTTGTGGTTTTGTTTGGGTTTGTTTTGAAACCAGCAAGCAGCTTAGCTGCCTGGGTGATAGTTAGGGTAAACGGCTGTTGTGTTAGTAAGTCAGGACACAGTGAAACCTGAATAAACACACAGGTCCCGCCCTGTTTAGACCTAATTTTTGTTGTCTGAGTGTAATTGCACATTAATACAAAAAAGAAGGCGTAATTAATCTCTCTCACTCAGCCACCTGCCTACTGACAATAGTTCGACCGGGAAAAGTTACAAGTTCCAGTCCAGAACCAGCTGGATCCGCTCTGCTCAGTCCAACAAAAAGGAGGGCACAAGTTCCCTATAAAAGTTGCCCACAAGTGAAACAGAAAGAAAAAAATATCACGAAAGCGTGCTTAATCTTGATAAAGTGAAAACAAAAAAAGAAAAAAAAAACGTCTTTAAAAAAGCCACCAAAAAGTAACACAAATAATACACCCTGTTATGTCGCAATCACAGAAAAATAAACAGAAAAAAATAAAAAATAAACAGAAAAATTCCAAACCCTTTCCTCTTGTGTGGTCTCTGTCCCAGTCTGCCCCATGCCACAAGATTTGGCAAATTCCGATCCGCTCTCAATAAATCCCAGCGAAAAAAAAGGCAAAAAAGAAAACCAAAATAGCAAATCCTCACAGAAGTACTCCCGCAGCTGCGTGCCCTTCCTGCACAGACTCCCCAGGTTCTTCCTGTCTTCCAAATCTCCAGGTCCTTCCTGTTCTCCAGCTCTCTCTGTACTCAGTTCCTGCCCTTTTTATAGTCCCCCCCCTCCCCACATTGCCATTGGCTATGGCTTCATGCAGGCGGGACTTCCTACTGCTGGTGAAAGTGCTTCAGTTAACCACCAGCCACTGTGCGCAGGAGAAAAAAATCACAATTTGGAAAGAGCAGATTCTACACATAAAAAAGAGAAAAACAATACATATACTAAAATCGTCACTTGTGACATTACCATCTCACAAAAACTCGAGCGTACCGTGCAAGGGTCAAAACAAACAGGTCTATCTTCTCTGAAAGTCTGTACTGGAATGAACTCAGGCGCTCAGAAACAGCTTCTGAAATAGTGGGCGGATCCTTGCCTCACAAGCCCACATGGCAAGAAGCGTTCTGATTGCCTAGATACAGTGCCTTGCGAAAGTATTCGGCCCCCTTGAACTTTGCGACCTTTTGCCACATTTCAGGCTTCAAACATAAAGATATGAAACTGTAATTTTTTGTGAAGAATCAACAACAAGTGGGACACAATCATGAAGTGGAACGAAATTTATTGGATATTTCAAACTTTTTTAACAAATAAAAAACTGAAAAATTGGGCGTGCAAAATTATTCAGCCCCTTTACTTTCAGTGCAGCAAACTCTCTCCAGAAGTTCAGTGAGGATCTCTGAATGATCCAATGTTGACCTAAATGACTAATGATGATAAATAGAATCCACCTGTGTGTAATCAAGTCTCCGTATAAATGCACCTGCACTGTGATAGTCTCAGAGGTCTGTTTAAAGCGCAGAGAGCATCATGAAGAACAAGGAACACACCAGGCAGGTCCGAGATACTGTTGTGGAGAAGTTTAAAGCCGGATTTGGATACAAAAAGATTTCCCAAGCTTTAAACATCCCAAGGAGCACTGTGCAAGCGATAATATTGAAATGGAAGGAGTATCAGACCACTGCAAATCTACCAAGACCTGGCCGTCCCTCTAAACTTTCAGCTCATACAAGGAGAAGACTGATCAGAGATGCAGCCAAGAGGCCCATGATCACTCTGGATGAACTGCAGAGATCTACAGCTGAGGTGGGAGACTCTGTCCATAGGACAACAATCAGTCGTATACTGCACAAATCTGGCCTTTATGGAAGAGTGGCAAGAAGAAAGCCATTTCTTAAAGATATCCATAAAAAGTGTCGTTTACAGTTTGCCACAAGCCACCTGGGAGACACACCAAACATGTGGAAAAAGGTGCTCTGGTCAGATGAAACCAAAATCGAACTTTTTGGCAACAATGCAAATGTTATGTTTGGCGTAAAAGCAACACAGCTCATCACCCTGAACACACCATCCCCACTGTCAAACATGGTGGTGGCAGCATCATGGTTTGGGCCTGCTTTTCTTCAGCAGGGACAGGGAAGATGGTTAAAATTGATGGGAAGATGGATGGAGCCAAATACAGGACCATTCTGGAAGAAAACCTGATGGAGTCTGCAAAAGACCTGAGACTGGGACGGAGATTTGTCTTCCAACAAGACAATGATCCAAAACATAAAGCAAAATCTACAATGGAATGGTTCACAAATAAACATATCCAGGTGTTAGTATGGCCAAGTCAAAGTCCAGACCTGAATCCAATCGAGAATCTGTGGAAAGAACTGAAAACTGCTGTTCACAAATGCTCTCCATCCAACCTCACTGAGCTCGAGCTGTTTTGCAAGGAGGAATGGGCAAAAATTTCAGTCTCTCGATGTGCAAAACTGATAGAGACATACCCCAAGCGACTTACAGCTGTAATCGCAGCAAAAGGTGGCGCTACAAAGTATTAACTTAAGGGGGCTGAATAATTTTGCACGCCCAATTTTTCAGTTTTTTATTTGTTAAAAAAGTTTGAAATATCCAATAAATTTCGTTCCACTTCATGATTGTGTCCCACTTGTTGTTGATTCTTCACAAAAAATTACAGTTTCATATCTTTATGTTTGAAGCCTGAAATGTGGCAAAAGGTCGCAAAGTTCAAGGGGGCCGAATACTTTCGCAAGGCACTGTACTTCCACAGCTATCGCATACCTCACATTTCTTCAATAAATAGTTCAAATAAATATAGTGTGTGATTGGTGTTTTGTCCTGAACTACTGAAATATAAGTTGGAATGGATCCTGGTGCTGGAGTCGACTGCATACGATTCCAAAAATAGAATCGATTATAATTTGTTTAAGATACAGAATCGATTCTTTTGGGATTGACTCTCCATCCCTACGTAAGGGCATCTGCAAAGAGATTAATAATAATAATAATAATAATAATAATAATAATAATAATAATAATAATAATAATAATAATAATAACTGAAACTCATGCTATGTCTGCTGTGCAGCTTTGTGGACTGCAGAGTGGTTTCAAGCAGGTGGTGAAACAAACTTATCTTGTGAACTTGGGAAACTGTCCAGGCAGAGTTTTTTGTAGAGGAAAGAGCTGTTCTACAGCACCGTGGATGCTGGCTGCACAGAAGTGCACAGCGCTGTCTGCGGGTGTTACTCTAGAGATTGTTAGAGTGCCTGTTTATTTTGCATGCCCAGTTAAATGGAATCTTTCCATGAACTTCACTTCAGGGGATTCAGCTGTATTCTGAAAATATCCAATCAGTTCCAGAGCTCCTGGACTTGTTTGCTGGTACCAGTACATATAAGCATAGCTACTGTCACTGTGATGGCATTGGAGTACAGCAGAGTGTTCAGGTCTCTTAAACAGTGAACCAGGGGCCTGGTCAATCTTCATAATACCGTCCGAGAAATCTGTAGACAACAACAAAATTGCAATAAATACTACTAATAATAATACATTTTATTTATAAGCGCTTTTCAAGAATATCTGTACAGAGATACACACAAACATGATCAATATATACCCTTACTCTTATAAAGACATATTGGAGTAGTACTGTAGTACTAACACACTATTTTGGAGACTCTAGAAATGATGTAACTAATAGCCATACCAGTGGTTTCACAGACCCTGGTTAGCACTAATCTTGGACTACCTCATGTTAAATTACACGGGCTAGTCAAGGAGTAGTAGTGCTACTTGGGCTAGCCACCGTTAACCTGTAAAAACTGAACTCTTGTTTTTATGAGAAAATTAAGTCATAAAAACGAAGCCTTCAGTTTTCATGACTTAATTATCTCTATTTTTGCAGCTTTCTGGTGTGGTCATGTAGCTTTTTTCTGATTTGGAGAAAAATACCAATCTTATAAAAGATATAACAGTTCATCTGTTCCTTTGTTGTGTGTAAAAATATGTACTTGATGAACATCAGCCATGTTGCTATCTGGCTTCCTGTCCTTTGCAGGTTCTTACCTGGGAGACACAGCAGCAGCAGCACTGTAGTGAACACAATAAAAACTGCAGCCATCTTCTCAGGCCTGTGCTGGAGAGAGAGGAGCAGCACTGCAGCACTGCCCTGGAGTTCACTGCAAAGAGACAGCGGGCGTGACATCACAGGAAGTGACATCACAGCAGCCGTGCCCTGGAGTTCACTGCAAAGAGACAGCGGGCGTGACATCACAGGAAGTGACATCACAGGAAGTGACATCACAGCAGCCCTGCCCTGGGGTGCACTGCAAAGAGACAGCGGGCGTGACATCACAGGAAGTGACATCACAGCAGCCCTGCCCTGGAGTTCACTGCAAAGAGACAGCGGGCGTGACATCACAGGAAGTGACATCACAGCAGCCCTGCCCTTGAGTTCACTACAAAGAGACAGCGGGAGTGACATCACAGGAAGTGACATCACAGCAGCCCTGCCCTGGGCTTCACTGCAAAGAGACAGCATGACATCACAGGATGTGACATCATAACAGAAATTATCAGCAATATCAATCAGTCAGTATTTATTTGATATAGCGCGCTTCACAGAAAAGTGTCTCAAGGCCAAAACATTGGCTTTTTATCTCTTCCAATGAATGAAATCAACTATTTTTAACTCAAATGTGTTGTTGTTGTTTTCTTGAAATTTTGGACTTAGCAAGTGTAACAAAACATTACATTTATTACACAGTCAATATTCATACAGGCTATAACAGACCATAATACTATTCAATAGTGATACAGTATATTATATTGTTGTACCCCTGACTACAATTATTTTTGCATTGAATCACTACCATAGTAAAATAAAAACGTGATTATGTTATACATTTTTAAACTGTACAATGGTATAAACTCCCCATCTTCATGGAGTGCCACAATCCTGTAGGCTTGCATGTATCTCTAGGAGTTTTACTTGGCAACACTGCCATCTAGAGGGTGTCTGTTGAAACTGTAGCTTCTAGATAGTTCATTGTTTTTAAACGATTTTTATTTTTTCCTTCATGTTTGTTTGACCAATAAATCTACTGCTGGGTAAAGAATTGATTCATGTATTAATAAATCTACTGCTGGGTAAAGAATTGATTCATGTATTAATAAATCTACTGCTGGGTAAAGAATCGATTCATGTATTAATAATGTATTAAATGTTTACTTGTTTGTAATGCTTTTTATTTAACAAAATAGAAAGTTACAAAACAAGGGACACAAAAAAACTCAGATGCAGGAAAATGCAGATTCAAGAATACAAAAAAAGGGACGGAAACGTCCTTGTGCCAATAAAAAAGAAAAAAAACCTACATTGTGGGAAAACAATACAGAGATCATTGAGATTTTTAATTAAGCAAACAAATTATATAACGTAATTTGCTGATAAAATGTAGCATACGTTTGTCCACCCATCCATTCATTATTATAACCGTTTTAAGTATAAATTACTTTAAAAGAAAGTAGCCGAATATGTACATCGATAAATCTTTTTTTTTTTTTTTTTTTTTAAAAAAGCTTTCACTGAAGGTTTTATACCTCCCTATTTACACATGGATATTTACTCAATAGAATAATACAATATACAGTCAATAAAATATCGCTAATATACAGGGCAGCAGTGTGGAGTTGGACTCCTGACCAGTGGGTTGGGGTTCAATCCACCCAAGTGGGGGACACTGCTGTTGTACCCTTGAGCAAGGTACTTTACTGCTCCAGTAATAAATGGATAATTCTATGTAAATAATAACAATACTTGCTAAGAAATTACTACTAATAATATTACAATACCGTCATATGAGAAAATTACATTGCATAAGGGCATGCGTAAAAGGTAAAACTGAGCCTGTTGAATAAAATGATCTTGCTTTTTTTCACTCTTAACTAGACTGTTGAGGTAAAACAATTTTTTAAATTGGAAATCTATGATAAAAACTATTTAAAGCATCACAGACGCTTATTTGATCAAGGGAACGTAGTCTGTGACTGTAGCTTTAAAAGATAACCGAAAGTTATTCACGCACTGGCAAAGCACACTTTCACTTTCATAATGACACTTCCTGTTTTTATTTCGACACAACAAACTGAAACAACCTGGGAAGCTGAAGATATATACCTGCGTTTAAATTGCCTAAAATAAGATGTCGGCTTCGTGTGAAACATTTCCGATGTTTTTGCTTGACGGTGGTATTCCTAAGGTTTCAGAAACAGATTCTGAAGATGACAGCGATTCAGCTTCTAACTCGGATACTGACTACGAATTCCCAGAACCAACAACGTTTCCAGTAAGTGAAATGTGTGGGTGTGGAAACAAAACAGAACAACATACTACAGGGGTTACAATATACTGATAGTGGCCTATATTCATCAAGGGTTTTACACCAATTCGCAATCACCGACACTTTTTCTAAACTGAATACAATAATACAATGTGAGTTAACATGACACGCCACAGCTCAGAGCAGCGTAGCTTCATTAAAGACGCTGTGTGCGAGTAAGTCATGTTTCATTCATTTTATGGCTTATATGCACATTTATTCTTTTTTTAAAATAAAGCTCCAGGGTCCTGGGTTCGATTCCAGCCTCAGGGGTCTGTCTGTGTGGAGTTTGCATGTTCTCCCCAATGTGTTCACATTGTGGGTTTTCTCTGGGTACTCCGGTTTCCTCCCAGTCCAAAGACATGCTGTTCAGGTTGATTGGTCACTCTAAATTGCCCTCTGTGTGAGTGTGTGAGAGTGTGTGGTGTGTGTGTGTGAGAGTGTGGTGTGTCTGTGTGTGTGTGAGTGAGTGGTGTGTGTGTGTGTGTGTGTGTGTGTGAGAGTGTGTGGTGTGTGTCAGTGTGTGTGTGTGGTGTGTGTGTGTCTGTGTGTGTGTGTATGTGTGTCAGTGTGGTGTGTGTGTGTGTGTGTGTGTGTGTGTGTGTGTGTGTGTGTGAGAGTGTGTGGTGTGTGTCAGTGTGTGTGTGGTGTGTGTGTCTGTGTGTGTGTGTATGTGTGTCAGTGTGTGTGGTGTGTGTGTGTGTATGTGTGTCAGTGTGTGTGAGTAAGTGTGTGAGTGTGTGTGTGTGTGTGTGTGTGATGCCCTGTGATGGACTGGCGTCCCGTCCAGGGTGTAGTCTCGTCTTGCACCCTGTGTATGCCGGGTTAGGATCCAGCTCACTGCGACCCTGTAAAGGATTAAGCGGTTAATGATAATGGATGGATATATAAAAACCAAAATCTGTGAAAATGGATATAGACCATTTTGGAATGAAGCTCTTCAGTTGTCCCCAGTCTCTCCCCACCTCAATTCATTTATGTTTTACCACATTTAAAATCATGAGTGAAGTTTGTAAAATAGAAAGTGAAAGCATTGTGATTTCACAGGGAGATTCACATCAGGGTTTATTGACTATCTGCGCTTGATTTCACTTGGCTTTTCTTTCTTTTTCAGATCTCGGCCACAAGCTTTCCAGGACCAAGACGTGTAAAGGTCTGGATCTTTCTTTTACCACTACAATTACACAATATAACCATTTATATTCTGGACACAGATACAAGAGAAAACTTACTGGAAGGGACACAGCAACTGCTCCAATTGTCTTCAAACTGACTCTGGACTCTGTCAATTACTCCTAGTCCATACAGTAGCTTACATGAGGACATTCATTACAGCGGATGGCATGGTGGTGTGGTGGTTAGCACTGCTGGCTCGCAGCTCCAGGGTCCTAGGTTCGATTCCGGTCTCAGGGGTCTGTCTGTGTGGAGTTTGCATGTTCTCCCCAATGTGTTCACATTGTGAGTTTTCTCTGGGTACTCCGGTTTCCTCCCACAGTCCAAAGACATGCGTTCAGGATGATCTTAAATTTCCCTCTGTGTGTGTGTGTGTGTGTGTGTAGCAAAACTGATGTCCCGTCCAGGGTGTAGTCCCGCCTTGCATTGCCCTGTGTCTGCCGGGTTAGGCTCCGGCTCACTGCAGTGACCCTCTAAAGAATTAAGTGGTTATGATAATGAATGGATGGATAAACTTTCAACCCATTTTGATCAAAACTTCACATACATTAATTTGTTAACAAACTTAAACAGTATACCAACAACAAAGACAAATATATTTGGAGACACACAGTCAGAAGAGGTGTCTGTCTTTCATTTTCATGCTTTTTTTTGTAGTTGCATCTCAAGCTTTGAGCTACATCACTGCCCTTTCCTAATCTACCATATAAGCATTTACTCCCAAGGGATAGCATACTGTAAACCTTCACTTGTACATAGTTCCTGTGACTTTTGCAGTACAAATGCATCTCTCAGTCTGTGTCTATCAGACAGGTCCTGTTCTTTGTGGGCGTTTCTGCCATGACCTGTACTTCATCACTTCAGCCATCCATCATGACACACTTATTCCTTTAGAGGGTCGAGGCGAGCCAGAGCCTAACCCGGCAGACACAGGGCACAAGGCAGGACTACACCCCGGACAGGATGCCAGCCCATTGCAGGGCACCACACACACACACAGGGCAATTTAGAGTGACCAATCAACCTGAACGCATGTCTTTGGACTGTGGGAGGAAACTGGAGTACCCAGAGAAAACCCACAATGTGAACACACTGGGGAGAACATGCAAACTCCACACAGACAGACCCCTGAGACCGGAATCGAACCCAGGAACCTGGAGCTGCGAGCCAGCAGTGCTAACCACCACACCACCATGCCGCCCTTCATCACTTCAGTGGAAAAGAAACATCTTTAAATAAATAATAAAATTGACAATAAAAACAGTCGAATATATAATTGTTAATACTTTCTAGAGTATCAAATACCTGTATAAATATACCTGAGAGATGTGTATTTCTTGATCTATTTTAGGTGACAGAATTTCGACCAGTAATACACCAGGAGGGTTACACCACAACCTACAGGTAGAGCTTTAAAAAATAATGTACCTTAAAGGGGAACCCAGGTTGGGTTACGTGTTCCCATATGTTGCTACAACAGGTTTTTTTTGACATCCTGACCACTTTTTTTTTTACACTATTAAATTGCAGTCTACAGTTCTTGGTTTTCAAGATGACTTCAAAATATACCCTTCAGAAAAACTTCAGAACTACACTTCCCATCACCTTCTCATCGTAGATACATGACCAGGAGTATGATGGGAAATGTAGTTCTGAAATTCTGCTGAAGAAGACATTTGAAGCCATCTTGGAAACAGAGCATTGTAGACAATGCAATTTAATAGTGTAAAAAAATGTGTCCAGGATGTAAAAATAAATAAATAATAAACAACATATTGGAACCTGTAGCACACAAACACAAAACAACTTGAGTTAAACATAAGTGTGTGTGGGGGGGGGGGGTATCCATATACTACAATTCGATTTGTTTTATTAATTAATTTTTCCAAATGAACATGTATTGTTGATTAAATTAATACTAAATTATAATATCTAAAATATAGGGTGTGGTGGTTTGCACTGCTGCCTCACAGCTCCAGGGTCCCGGGTTCGAATCAGGTCTCAGGGGTCTGTCTGTGTGGAGTTTGCATGTTCTCCCTGTGTCCACATTGTGGGTTTTCTCTGGGTACTCCGGTTTCCTCCCACAGTCCAAAGACTTGCTGTTCAGGTTGATTGGTCACTCTGAATTGCCCTCTGTGTGTGTGTGTGTGAGTGTGTGGTGTGTGTGTGTGAGAGTGTGTGTGTGTGTGTGAGAGTGAGTGGTGTGTGTGTGTGTGTGAGAGTGAGTGGTGTGTGTGTGTGTGAGAGTGTGTGGTGTGTGTGTGAGAGTGTGTGGTGTGTGTGAGAGTGAGTGGTGTGTGTGTGTGTGAGAGTGAGTGGTGTGTGTGTGTGTGTGAGAGTGTGTGGTGTGTGTGTGAGAGTGTGTGGTGTGTGTGTGAGAGTGAGTGGTGTGTGTGTGTATGTGTGTGAGAGTGTGTGGTGTGTGTGTGTGAGAGTGAGTGGTGTGTGTGTGTGTGAGAGTGTGTGGTGTGTGTGAGAGTGAGTGGTGTGTGTGTGTGTGTGTGAGAGAGTGTGTGGTGAGTGTGTGGTGTGT